>NC_142938.1:72028155-72030655 GCF_046866305.1 Octopus bimaculoides | reverse complement strand
GGACGGCAGCAGTAGGTGTTTGGCTATTTTTAGAATTGATGTTGAATCTATTTTTAGAAATGATGATATTTTAATTTCTTGTTTTGTGTGGGTTGTAGGGATAAGATTTTTAAACCCCAGTAGGTGTTTGGCTGTTCTTAGAAATGATGCCAAATCTATTTATAGAAATGATGATATCTGAGAGATTTTTTGTGTTTTGGTTACAGGGATAAGATTTTTAAACCCCAAGTAAGATGGATTTAATCATTGTTTGTTAAGAGTGGGTTTGAATTTCTTAATAAAGTCCTTTTCTTTGCATTTTCTTTCAATTTCATTCCGGTTATAAAATTTATGGAATGGAAATATAATAAAAGTTTGATGACCACATGTTGCTAGATGGTTACTCAGTGGTATTTGGCGGACTTCTGGGTTTTTAATATGTTGTCGATGTACCCGTGAGCGTTCCGATAGTGCATTATATGTATATATATGGATGTATATGTTTGTGTGTCTGTGTTTGTCTCCCCAACATCGCTTGACAACCGATGCTGGTGGGTTTACGTGCCCGTAACTTCGCGGTTCGGCAAAGAAAGAGACCGATAGAATAAGTACTAGGCTTACAAAGAATAAGTCCTAGGGTCGATTTGCACGACTAAAGGCGGTGCTCCAGCATGGGCACATTTAAATGACTGACACAATTTAAGAATAAAAGAATATATATTGATATATATTGCAATCAAAAATAGAGTTATTTGACGGTCTTAATTTGCTTGGTAAAAGTCGATGTTTTCCAATCAACATCATGTTGCAACTGATTCGTCATGCCTTTTTTTTTACCATTTCAATCCACGAAGAACCACTTGTTTGCACTAGGTTCATAAGGCAATCTAGAGGGTGAAATCCATACATGAACACCTCTAACGAATATGCTAAAAAAGAAGTATATTCATAAATCTAAACGTATTCCATAAATTAAGAAAGTATTTATTCTATCATATTTCCATAGAATAATTCTTGTTTTACCATTCCATTTTATGTCAATGTCAAGAGTATTATCATAGTTCTGAAGTCATAAAACATTTCGTGGAGCACTTTAGAGGAGATTTGCTTCAGTTTTGTAAGTATTAAGATGTGTACTTGAATGACACGTGTGTATAAACACGGAGCCGCGTGACCATACACGCACAATCTCTATAGATACGGTGATAGTAATATACGCATAAATACATATGAAATACAAATGTATATATATATATATATATATATATATATATATATACGTATATATATGTCTTTGTACATATGCATACTTATCTATCTATTTATGTATCAATCCTTATCTACATCTGTATAATTATATAATTATATATATATATATATATATATATATATATATATATATATATATATATATATATATATACATATATGTATGTGTATATATATATATTGATACATAAACACACCCACACACATATATACACACATACATACAAATACATATATATATATATAAATATACATATATACATATATACATATATTGATATAGATAATTACACATACACACACATACATACATGCGCTCACACTTACATTCATACATACCTACTTGCGTAAATACAAACAATATATACGACTATATACATTCAATGCACCGAACGAAGTATATTTATAACAAGATGAAGGAAAGCCGACATTGTAATTTTCAACAAACAATACATTTTGCAACCGAAATTCAAGGAAGACTAAGAACTTTTCCATTAATGTGGATTATCTTATTAGATGTACTCTTTTGAAACAAACTTTTGGATTTCAATAGAATCCGTATATTAAAGAAATGTATCGGCACATACAGAATCATTCGTGTGTATGTATATATATATATATATATATATATATATATATATATATATATATATATATATATATATATATATATATATATGTATATATATATCATAGATATAATGTATTTATAACCGGAGAGAATATATATATATATATATATAAATATACCACCATATGTAACTATATATGTGTACGTATGTGTATGTGTATGTATATACATTTGTATACGTAAATAAAACAGAGAATGTAAGAGAGAGAGAGAGAGAGAGAGAGAGAGAGAGAGAGAGAGTGGGAAGAGGGAGAAAGACGGGTCAAAGTGCTTTTGAGGAAGAGGCAGAGGGTACGAGAGGACTGTGTATTTCATACTGATCATATGTGTTTGCTTTCATCACTAAATATGCATCAGTTGTACTGTTTTCTATTCCAAATTAGGTCTCTCTATCTATTTCATCCTCCGACTTTGTCTCATCCTCTCGTGCCCTTTCTGTATGTGTTTGTGTATGAATCTGAGCGTGAACGTGTGGGTGAGTGAGAGAGAGAGAAAGAGTCAGAGAAGGTACGTGTGCGTGTGTGTGTGTGTGTGTGTGTGTGTGTGTAGCTGCGTGTGCGCGTTCGTGTGAGTACTTGTGGTACTCACATACATATAATTATTAGATTTCAACGCCTCTTA
>NC_142938.1:72011664-72020568 GCF_046866305.1 Octopus bimaculoides | reverse complement strand
TATATATATAACATACAGAAAATTGCACTACTGGGTACTGCACACATTCTACGCAAAACACTTTCAATACAGTAAACATAAGAGCACCACAGCAAACCACAGCACATACCCAAGGCGCACAGAGCTGCGCTCGGTAGTGAAGTGAAAGCACGTTATAAAAATAAAACTACTGAATAATAATAATAATAATAATAATAATAATAATAATAATAATAATAATAATAATAATAATAATAATAATAAAATAGATTAAAAAAATCTGAGAAACTGAAAAAAATATATATATATATATATATATATATATATATATATATATATATATAAACGAATTCTAGTTCCACTAGCATATTTGCTATAATATGTTTATTTAACTTATATAGATCCGGCTACAATTCTCAATTTTGTTTTGCTCAACCGAGCTGCGAATTTAGGTTACATTCTAATTAGTATTAAAGCAGATCTAATATAACTTTAAAGGGAGTTCCGCTTACAATCACAATATGACTTAATATATTTGTCTACATGTTGAATTTGGTTTAATAGTAGTAGATTTCAATAATGTAGTTACCATGTACTTTTGAGAATATATTTGTCAATGATATAAAATATTTAAAATAAACCAGGAAGATATGTTCCTGCACACAGGCGAAGGCGTGGCTAGGTGCCTGTAAGATTGCTTCCGAAAGCACATAGATCCGGTTTTAGTCCCATTGCATGTCACCATTTACAAGTGTCTTTCTCGTATAGCCCTGCTCCAACCAAAGAAGGGTGTACAAATTTCGTAGACAGAAACTGAAATAAGACAGGCATAATACGTACATATATATATATATATATATATATATATATATATATAATATATATATATATATATATATATATATATATATACATATATATATATATATATGTATATATATATATATATATATATATATACATATATATATATATATATATATATATATATATATATATATATATATATATATATATATATATATATATATATACATATATATACGTATATATATATATATATATATATATATATATATATATATATATATATATATATATATATATATATATATATATATATATATATATATATATATATATATATATATATATATACATATATATACGTATATATATATATATATATATATATATATATATATATATATATATATATACATATATATACGTATATATATATATATATATATATATATATATATATATATATATATATATATATATATATATATATATACATATATATATGTATATATATTTCTTTTCTTTTTCTCTTTTACTTGTTTCAGTCATTTGACTGTGGCTATGCTGGAGCACCGCCTTTAGTCGAGCAAATGGACCCCAGGACTTTTTTCTTTGTAAGCCTAGTACGTATTCTATCGGTCTCTTTGCTGAACCACTAGGTGAAGGGGGGCGTAAACATGCCAGCATCGGTTGTCAAGCGATGTTCGGGGGACAAACACCCACACACAAATATATATACTTGTATATGACGGGCTTCTGTCAGTTTCCGTCTACCAAATTCACTCACAAGGCTTTGGTCGGCCCGAGGCTATAGTAGAAGACACTTGCCCAAGTTGCCACGTAGTAGGACTGAGCCCAGAACCAAGTGATTCGTAAGCAAGCTACTTACCATACAGCCACTCCTACGCCTATATATATGCACACACACACACAATTAATAATAGAATTAATAATTAACAATTTTGCCAAGTAGTTCAGTATGAAAAAAACCTTTATCGGTAAAACTATTTATCATTATAAATATACAGGGATTAGCAATTGAGTTGCTTCTCCAACATACTGAAAATTTAGAAATAGCAGTCAAAGAACTACTGATTCCAAACTACAAATTTTTCTCTAAAGCGGATGGCGATATTTATGGCACACATAGAACAAAAACCCGGAGGGAAAAGCTTAAACAAACCAAGCCTTTAGTTAATTGGATACGAATCGTTTCATGGTTAAGTGAATGGAAATTTCACTATTCCAATCTTCAGCCCAAATATTCAGATAAATTTGAAAGTGTCTCTAAAAAAATTCACGGTAATCTTTGGCCATGCGACACCAAAAATCAACGATAAGAAAGGCACTTACGAATTCATCGGCTAGCGAGTTCAGGCACCCCACCCCAAAGAAATCTATTCCATGTGCGTCACAAATAGTCCCGTATGAAAAAAAGTCCCGTGTGGAAGGGATTACGGTTTAGCCATCTAACTTAGAGATATCAAATATAAAATAAAATTATACAAGAATAAGGGCAGAGAATCGTCAATTAATAATAGAATTAATAATTAACAATTTTGCCAAGTAGTTCAGTATGAAAAAAACCTTTATCGGTAAAACTATTTATCATTATAAATATACAGGGATTAGCAATTGAGTTGCTTCTCCAACATACTGAAAATTTAGAAATAGCAGTCAAAGAACTACTGATTCCAAACTACAAATTTTTCTCTAAAGACTCTTTCAAATTTATCTGAATATTTGGGCTGAAGATTGGAATAGTGAAATTTCCATTCACTTAACCATGAAACGATTCGTATCCAATTAACTAAAGGCTTGGTTTGTTTACGCTTTTCCCTCCGGTTTTTTGTTCTATGTGTGCCATAAATATCGCCATCCGCTTTAGAGAAAAATTTGTAGTTTGGAATCAGTAGTTCTTTGACTGCTATTTCTAAATTTTCAGTATGTTGGAGAAGCAACTCAATTGCTAATCCCTGTATATTTATAATGATAAATATATATATATATATATATATATATATATATATATACATATGTGTGTGTGTGTGTGTGTGTGCGTGTGTGAGAGAGAGAGAGAGAGAGAGAGAGAGAGAGAGAGTATGTGTTTGAGTGTGTGTATGTTTGCGTGTCTGTGTTTGTCTCCCCAACATCGCTTGACAAACAATGCTGGTGTGTTAACGTCCCGCAACTTAGCGGTTCGGCAAAAGGAACTCGATAGAATAAGTACTAGCCTTACAAAGAATAAGTCATGGAATCGATTTGTTTGACTAAAGGCAGTGCTCCAGCATGGCCACAGTCAAAATGACTAAAACAAGTAAAAGAGTGAAAGAATAAAAGTATACATAAAGCATACACACATATACACATACGCATAAATACATACATAGATGCAAACATACATACATACATACACACACAGATATACATACATGCAGGAAGGGAGAGATAAAGGACAAAGAAGGTGTGAGAATGAGAAATGAAGTGCGACGTTTATATGCATACATTTATATATTTACATAAATAATTATATTTCACATATTTATCAACGCGTCTAATTAATGTAATTTACGCTATGAAATTTAAGTGAAAATTATGAATAGCATAGGCGCAGGAGTGGTTGTGTAGTAAGTAGCTTGCTTACCAACCACTTAGCTCCGGGTTCAGTCCCACTGCGTGGCACCTTGGACAAGTGTCTTTTGCTATAACCTCGAGCCGGCCAAAGCCTTGTGAGTGGATTTGGTAGACGGAAACTGCGGGCCGATTAAAGCCTTGTGAGTGGATTTGGTAAATGGAAACTGAAATAAGCCTGGCTGTCATCCCATAATTGCTTCACAGCCGATGTTGGTGTGTTTACGTCCACGTAACATAGTGGTTCGGCAAGAGAGACCGATAAAACAAGTACTAGGCTTACAAAAAATAAGTAATAAGTCCTGAAGCCGGTGCACCAGCATGGCCGCGGTGAAATGACTGAAACAAATAAAAAAGTTATATATATATATATATATATATATATATATATATATATATATATATATATATGCATGCTTGTATGTATATATGCATATGTATGACTGTGAGCATGTATGTTTTTTATGAATATATATATATTTGTTTGTGCGCGCGCATGTGTGTGTGTGTGTGTGTGCGTGTGTTAATGTGTGTGTGTGTGTGCGTGTGTCAGTGTGTGTGTGGGTGTGTGCGTGTGTACTGACACTATGTAGAAAGCACATCTACATTGTGGTTAGCCTGTATGTCTGCGAAGACTAGTTATGATATGGAAGCACGCAAACAGAAAATATTAGTTTTGCTGGTGACAACCATATCTATGATGGCGACGATGATGATTAGCAAATTGATGACAATGACGTCAGCGACCATGACGACGACGACGACGACAGAATTTGATGAGGACGATAACTATGCTGAAGGCGATTGCGGTGAGAATTATTGTCGTATTTTTCAGAATTAAGAACATATTTGAAATATGACGAATTCCATGGATGATAATTATTAGAAATTAACAGTTTATAATTAATCCGGAAATTAAACATGACGAGAAGTTACTGAGACTTACAAATAAATATATTTGCAATGATATTTCCGTTATGATACACTTATTACAAGTTTTAATTAATATATTTATTTCATCTTTTTTTTTAAATTTCCATTTTTTCTTATTTGTGTTGAGAGATGAAAGCATTTCGATAAGATATAATTTTTGGAAGAAAATACAGAATAAATTGTTTTGTATTGTATTTTATCTCAACATATATTTTGTCTTACTTCAGTTTCAATAGGTTGAAATAATGAAAATTCTAGAAAAAGGAATTGTATGTATGTTCGTGTCGGTATATATATTTATGTATATATACACATAACGTTATATAACCTCATGTATATATATATATATATATATATATATATATATATATATATATATATATATATATATATATATATATATATATTAACATATGGCAGGTAAAAACTATTCGTTTTATTATTCATTATATATTAATATACATATATATATATATATATATATATATATATATATATATATATATATATAGAGAGAGAGAGAGAGAGAGAGAGATAAATAGATAGATAGATAAATAGATAGATAGATAGAGAGATAGAGAGATAGAGAGATAGAGAGATAGAGAGATAGAGAGATATAGATATAAAGTTATATATTTGTGGATATAAATATATATCCACACATACATACATACATACAAACATACGTACACCTAAAATGTATATTATTACAGCGTGTTTATAATTATCTGCAGAAACAGAAATGTACCCAAGATTTAAAAGACCAATGCACATTCAAAAGTCTTTGTACATCACTGATAAAATATATAGAAAAGACTGCATGCATTCATAAAACGGCTCCATGTATTCATAAACATGCACATGTATTCTGTATTTCTATGTATCTATTCGGCTGTAAATATACAAATACAAGCATCTTTGTATGTATATATGTATGTTTATAATTAGAAAGATATATAAATATATGCATATATGCATATATATGTATATATGCGTCTATGTATAAATGTGTTTATGTATATATGTGTTTATATATATATATATATATATATATACATATACGCACACACGTGTGTGTGTGTGTGTGTGTGTGTGTGTGTGTGTGTGTGTGTATCGGTTATTTCCTTAGAAATTAATTGTTATTCGCAATCCGTCGGAGGCGCAATGGCTCAGTGCTTAGAGCAGCAGACACGCGGTCGTGAGATTGCCACTTCGATTCCCAGACCGGGCGTTGTGAGTGTTTATTGAGTGAAAAAAACACCTAAAGCTCCACAAGGCTCTGGCAGGGGGTGGTGGCGAACCATGCTGTACTCTTTCACAACAACTTTCTCTCACTCTTACTTCCTGTTTCTGTTGTGCCTGTAATTCAAAGGGTCAGCCATGTCACACTGTGACACGCCGAATCTCCCCGAGATCTACGTTAAGGGTACACGTGTCTGTGGAGTGCTCAGCTACTTGCACGTTAATTTCACGAGCAGGCTGTTCCGTTGATCGGTTCAACTCGAACTCTCGTCGTCGTTACCGACGGAGTTCCACGATTCGCAGTTCATGATATTATTGAGTGGTTATGATAAATATATCATAGTTCTAGCCTATGAGGTGACGCATAAATTAATGTGACTGTACAGCGTTAATGATAGTGGACTGCACGTGAAAGGGTGTAGACTTTCACATAGATGCTGGTCTAAGTTCAATCACGCTCTAAACACACGCCATATTCTATCTGAAACAATACTAGGGGAAGACAGCGATGCTATGTGATCCCCCGGCAAACATGTTGCGAGAAAATCTGCCTGAAATCAGAGTTTCTTTTCTATTAAAATTTATGTACTTACTAATCTTTTCTACTATAGGCACAAGGCGTGAAATTTGGGAAGGGGGCCAGTCGATTAGATCTACCCCAGTACGCAAATGGTTCTTTCTTAATTTATCGCCCCCAACGGATGAAAGGCAGATACGACCTCGGTGAAATTTCAAGTCAGAACGTAGAGGTAGACGAAATACCGCTAAGTATTTCGCCCGGCGTGCTGCTAACGATTCTGCCAGCTCGCCACCCTGTTTTATATGCTTAATGATAATCTATAGCTTGAACGCGGTGAGCTGGCAGAAACGTTTGCACGCCGGCCGAAATGCCTATCGGTGTTGCGTCTGCTTTTATGTTCTGAGTTCAAATTTTGCTGAGGTCGACTTTGCCTTTCATCATTTCGGGGTCGATAAATTAAGTACCAGTTGCGTACTTGGGTCGATCTAATCCACTGGCCCCTTCCCACAAGACGTTCGGGCCGTGTACCTAGAGTAGAAAAGAATGTGGTCAATAGTTAGCTGTGAATAAGAATATGTGTTGTACATTGCTTAAATACCTTAGATCCTAGTTTTGTGCCCCACACAGGCTAAATGCGAAGAAACAATAACAAGCAGAGGAGCACGCAAAGTTAGTAAGAACTTATTGGACGATATACAGTCAGAAACACAACCAAAGACGTGGAGACATGATTATATGACTGCTAGATTACAGGTCGCTCCAATCTCTGCAAACGCATAAACCACGACAGAACAGGACTTTTCTCTGAATATATCTCAAGACGCATAAGTGCTTCCGGTTGTAATTGGGTGCATTTTATTTCATTCTTTAAATCAGGAAGTAACAATAAATAAAAGAATTTGTTATTTAAAGGAATAGAACAGAGTAATTGTCTGCTAAATTTATGCCGTACAATAAAATGTAGCAATAAATGAAAGAATTTATTATTCAAAGTAATCGAACACGATAATTGTCTAGTAAATATAAGCCGTAGAATAAAATGTTTTAGAATTAATTTCGAATTTCAGTCACGATGTTCCTTTGAGATGCTGCTACGCTTCTTATTATATATTATGTCAGATTGATTTTAGATTTAAAATTCTGACCTTATATATTGCCAGAAACAATTACTTCTCAAGATGCATAAACTTGTACACATATCAACACGCACACAAAAATAAAATCATTTCTCTTTGTTGCTCTCCCACCCCCACCCCCTTTCCCACACTTTGTGTATCTCTCTCTCTCTTTCTCTGTCTCTTTCCTCCATATAGATATTCGTTGGTGCACGCGTATATTTCTACAGATGCATATCTGAATACATATGAGATTTTATAACCATCAGTAAATACGTAACTCTCTAACAATACACACACACACAAATATATATATATATATATATATATATATATATATATATATATATATATATATATATATATATATATATATATATATAAAGCATCGATAGGAAAGGTACGTTGAATGGGAAATAAAACGTTTCGGACAGAATTTTTTCTTCACGATGAATTTGATAGGATAGAAATTAACGACAGACAGTACAGCTGTACATCAACCGAGTTTAAAATAATTGACTACAACTAATAAGAAACGCATGATCAATTGAGCGTCATTTGCAATATGTGGACCAGAAGTGGTAGGAGAAACCATGTTACAAGGAAGAAGGAAAAAGTAATGGAACGAGGAGAAACAGGTAAAGTCTAGAGTGTGTTGAAGGGGAATGATAAGGTGAGAGGGCAGTTGAAGGTCAAGAGAGGGTTCATTAAAGTAAGAGGAGGAGCAGAGTTAGAAGAAGAAACGTTTATATATGTACGTATGTATGTATATATGTATAAAAAGACATGCAAGAAGTAAATAGACACCTTTAATTTGATATTAATTGGTTGATATTAATTGGGTGAACCGGTCGGCCTGCCGGCGGCGCGTTTGACCTGCAGAGATTACATCTAATGCAATAGATGAGGGTGGAAGATGTGCAGGAGAAGGATTTTCTTATATGGAGGGTGTACTGGTTGGATTCAGTGAGGGATGTGGTGTTTGTGGTGAAAGGACAGGTGTGACAGCGGGATCTAGGGCAAGGGAAGGACCGGGTTGAGATGGAAGAGTTGAAGGTGCTATAGACCATAAGATCGCGTATGTTATGAGCACGTTTAAAGGAAAAGAAATGGAGTGCGGTTGGGGGATCGATTAGACGAGCGTGGGCATGGGCAGTTTGGACAAGGTGGCTGGATATCCGCAATGCAGCAACAGGTAGGCAAGCTATTGCGACTGGGTCTCGAAATCATGGTCCCGGCTGCACAAGCTTCGCAGGCGGAGGAACTGGGAGCAGGGAGCAGGGATTGGCCCGTCTGGTGTGGGACGGATGGAAAGAGGAAAGGACAAAATAGAAGTGGGAGTCCATGTGTTTGAAGGCAGAGGTGGTGAGAGAGTGGAAGGGAAGGTCATTGGTGAGGGAGATATCTTGGCAGTTTACAGGGGTGTCAGAGATGGTAGAGGTTAATTGGAGAGAAGGGTGAAAGTAAGAAAGGAAAGAGATAAAATTGGAGTGTTATTCGCAGGAGAGGGAGGTGGCGCCTATACAGTCGTCTATGTAGGCGCCGTATAGATCTGGGGTAGGTCTGGAGAATTGGGAGAATTATTGGGCCTCGATGTGACCAACAAATAAGTTAGCTACATTGGGGCCCATTCTCGTTCCCATAGCGACGCCAGATGACATTTTGGTAAATCTCCCC
>NC_142938.1:71996664-72009164 GCF_046866305.1 Octopus bimaculoides | reverse complement strand
TCAATATATAGATACACACGTTCATATATATCTACATACACACACACATATATATATGTATATGCGTACATACATACATATATATATATATATATATATATATATATATATATATATATATATATATATATATATATATATATATACACACACACATAGCGCATGCCTGTGTTTGTATGTTTATAAACCTCCTCCTCAATTTTGACGGCCACAGTTTAGTGATACTGAATGGTGAACGGATACTAGGGACTAAAATGTAACCATTCCAGGAATATGGACAGGAATTCTAAGAGACACGCGCTTCTTGGAAACGCGCGTAGCGATTCATATAATGTTTATAAATTCCATCACTTTTACATATATATATACATACATATATATATAAATATATGCATATACAGTTGGAATTTACGAAAAAACAAAATAAAGACGAAGACGTGTGTGTGTAAACAACAAACAGACGTATTAGTTTAACGCTCGGGAAGTGAGAAAGTCCTTTACGTTTCGAGCATAAGCTCTTCGACAGAAAGGAACACAGAAATAAACAGGGAGAGAAAATATAAAATAGAAAATAGAATGTACATATACATACTCACACCACGCACACATATATATATACATATACATGCATGAAATGAAACGTTATATATCAAATAACGTTTCATTTGATATGCGAATTTTGTCTGTAATCAATATCACTGTGAATTGTTATTGGTACCACATGTATACAGCCTCTTAGTGAAACGTTCACTAGATACCTGCATTCTCCTGATTGTGCCTCGGATTTTTGTTCCTAATGGTGTTCAATTTATCACGTTAAATTCTCAAATTACTTGGATAGCATGAGAATGGCCGTCAGATTTGTTCATGAATTACGTCTAATCATTATAAACAAACGCATACATAGACGTGTGCATGTGTGTGTATGTGTGCGTGTGTGTGTGTGCGCGCGCGTGTGGGTGCGTGTGTCTATGTATGTATGTATTTATGCATGCATAGAATGATATTTGTGCAATATACAGGGAAGCCATTACTAACGAGAGAGTCATTACCGATGTATATAAATAGAAGTGTATATCCAAAAGGCAATTAGAATTGCAAGTCGAAAAAGTAAAAATGTCAACAAAATCAACGTCTCTTCTTTGTCATCTCTTTTCTTATGCATACACACACACACAGACACACACTCATATAGATACATGCATGCATATATATATATATATATATATATATACACTTTATTATTAATATCACAAAAGACTGCTACTTAGAGATTCACGTTCCCGTTCGTCGGAGAGTTTAGATTGAGAGTTGAACAAAATAAAACGTTTCGGCTGATATACCCTCCAGCATTCATCAGGTGTTGTGAGGTAATTTCGAACCTGGGTTCTCAATCCTAAGGTATTTTTCGATCTTCTTCTTCTTCTTCTTCTTCTTCTTCTTCTTCTTCTTCTTCTTCTTCTTCTTCTTCTTCTTCTTCTTCTTCTTCTTCTTCTTCTTCTTCTTCTTCTTCTTCCTCTTCTTCTTCTTCGTATTATTATTATTATTATTATTATTATTATTATTATTATTATTATTATTATTATTATTCAGGTCACTGCCTGGAATCGAACTCGGAATCTTGGTGTTAGTAGCCTGCGCTCTTAACCACTACGGCATATGCCAAAGACACCTGATGAAGGCTGGAGTGTATATCAGCCGAAACGTTGTGTTAACAACAAACAAGATTAGGACAAATATCCGTCATATGTAAATAATGTTATATTATCTTATTTTATTAATAAATTGTAAATGAAACTTGAAAATCAAAGTTGGAATTTGTTGAGTAATATATTCTTCTATACGCAACCATACACACCCGTGTGTATATATAATATATAATCTACTTACACATACATATCCGTAAACAAACGTATATACACCATAACGTATATAGGCACAGGACTATATTTAAAACCGTTTATCTTGTATACTGAATCTCAAAATAGTGTAACTTCAAATTGGGCACGAAAAAAATTCAATAATACAACTAAATTAATAGTGTGATAATATAATATAAATTTTGGACTCGACGAACTTGAAATGAGAAAACTTAGTGACTGCCGAAAATCGTCAAAATTTTTTTACTAAGTTCATTAAAGCTCTGACTTCACCATTGCATTACAATCAATGATAATAAAAATGATAAATAAATGCGATGGAAGTAATTAAATAAACAATAAAAATGATGAATAAATGCAATGGAAATAATTAAGTAAACAATAAAAATAAAAAAAATAATAATAAAAATTATAACTAAAATAAAATTATAATAAAAAATAACATATAAATAAAATAAAATAAAACAAATCCATTCTGGTGTTCGACGTCTTTAAAAACAAATATAAAATACGCGATGTCTATACAACACATATTAGGCGATTGTAAAATGGCTTTTAAGATGTACAATTATAAATGGAGATTTTGACGTATATTGTGGGCTAAATTACATTGTAAAAAAAGATCAAATTGCTCAAAAAGGTGCTTTTAAAAGTAACGGGAACAAAAAACAATGAAAATAAAATGAAAAATAAAAGAATAATAAAAGTTTATAAGCAGTCGAAGGTCCAAAAACGTAAAATGTAAAGACGATATTATCCAAAATGATGCCTGCTTTTAGGTGGGAAAGCCAAATTCAAATGCGGAAGTCAAATATTATTATTGGTATGGCATTTGTGGTATTTATCAGTAGACATTTTATACCTCGTAGCATATTTGCAGGAATTCAAAAGCTTCTGTCGCTGGTTCAATGCATATTCATCCTGGAACAGGATGAAGTGCTTTTCGGTCAGGCATAAACTGCACCTCATAGTGCGTCTATATGCTTCATGCTTATATGGTGCAGCTTTCTCTAAGATCACCCAACTGATATTGAAAGGACGGGCATCATTTTCTTTTAAATGCTAGAAATGTTTGGCAAGACTCATTGCTGTCCTATTCTCGAGGTATCACAATGAATTACGATGGGAATATAATCTAGTCTTAAAGGAATTTTCCGAAGCTCCTGTATATGTGTTGTGTACTTGTGAACCATCTCGTTGCTCTATAAACCACTCCTTTCTCTATACAAATTCCTCCCAACGGATAACAACATTGATCTTTACAATTGCAATTTTTCTGGTTATTTTTGGCAACGTGGTTGCATCTAATAGTTCTCGTGTTGTGCTGATTAATTAAAGAAGCGAAGCTCTTGCAACAAGAATAGCTAATATTAAGCGTTCTCGTATTAAAAATTCTATAGAACTAATGGTTTTCTTGGAAGTGCCTAGAAACTAGTCTCAGGAATTCTCTACCTATATTAGTTTTTGCTGCAATGTTAAATGCCGGATTAAACCATATGACTTTCCTATCTCTAGTTCAACGGGTTCTATTATTACTAGTCGTGCTTTGACTATACTGGATCTTCGAGAATCCGCTCTTCATTAATGCATTATTATAATGCGGCGCAACATTTTGAAACACTATCTCGTCTGAAGTTATGGACCACATTCGCCTCCCTATATCAGTAACAAAATTCTTGAGTATATGGGTAGTTGATTTTACCCTTTGCTAATATAATATAGTTTTTCATTAGGCTTACAGTAGGGTTTAGATTTATCTAATTGCAAATCTAAGTTAATATCTTAAAAATCTACATTATATAGGTTAGTTTCTATCGTCATCTTTGGAGGAAAGTAATGATTCTTCCAGAATCTATTTAACTCATGGCCGTTTAAATCACGGGTAACTATAAGACCGTCATTCCTGCATATAAAAGGGAATTATATTAAAGGGAATTCCAGATGCGTCTATAAAAGGGAATTTCAGATGTAGATAATGTAAAATACAGGCTCCTGTAGGCATAACTAACTCCGCCCTATCATATGCCCACATCGGCACATCAAATAAAGAATCCTCGCTCTTTTTCACCCAGGTGGGATCAGCGTAAAAAAGGAAGGGATTTGCTTGCATGCGGGATAATATCAACATCCGAACTGTCGATGGAAACGTGTTGCTTGGCGAAGTCTAATGCTTTAATATGTAAAAACCTGGATATTGACGGATAAAAATCGACAATATCATACTGTATAAATTTGCAGTTATATTTATGGCTAATTCCCTTGAACCATATATATATATATATATATATATAAATTAAATGTTCTTTTACTCCAATCACAGATATCCTTGCATCTGCAAGCATCACTTCTTTTAATGTTATGATTTTGAGGAACCAATTGAGATGGTGTGGCTATATTGTTCGACTGGCAGATTTTCGACTTTCCAGAAGTTTATCATTTAAATATATATATGAGCATATCTAGATACGCAACTATATGCCTGAGAATACAAACATAAAACAAAACATACAATTCTGCACATATACATATAAAGATACATGCATATATATATACATACCGTGTTGTTGATGTTGAAATTCCAATGAAGGTGTCTTGTATCAGGTTAGATACCAGATCTTTTTCTATTGACAAGAAATCTCGAAATAAAACTGAACAATGACACACATACATATATTCACATATGGGGGTGTGCACGCGTGTGAATGTGCACATGCATGCATGTATGTATGCATACATGTGTCCACATATTCGTCTGACAGTGGTGTCTTGTCGTGAGTACAGGAATTCTCGAGTGTCCTTCCTATTGATGGTGTCGCTAATCTTGTACTCATTGTGTGTCAGCGGAAGTCCCTTGCAAAGTGATGACCTGATTTTTCGTACCCCATTCAAAATGTACTGCAAAGGATGGGTCTGAAACCATACAGTGGATGTCACTTCCACCCGAGTTCAGGTCAAACGTAAACAAATCTTCTCCAATATCATTCATTCCTAATGTTATGTCCTTCCGTCAGATAGGAGAATCTGAATTTCTTTCTCACGAGAAAGTGCAAACCAGGATACTATCTACTTATATATATACACGTGTGTGTGTGTATATGCTTATGTATGCATATACTTATATATATACATACATATATATATATATATATATATATATATATATATATATATATATATATATATATATATATATATATATATATACACGCACGTACATATATACATATACATACATATATATAAATATATGTATGTATGTATGTATGTATTATTAATATTAGTATTTCTATCATCATCACAATCATCCTTATCATCATCACCATTATTATCATCATTATTTACATTAAATCATCATCGTCATCGTCCACACAGCTACCAGCATCGTCATCGTTATTCTTAACTAATTTATGTACAGTACCTCTTTTCAACTTACTGTAGGAGATAATTCATTGTAGCTGTTGAAGTAGAGTTTTTAGCTAAAATATTCACATAGCCATAACTTGCCCCCAATTAGTGTCTCTTGTGTATACAATAAAAAAATATATATAACGTTTTCTTTTATTTTATTTATAGAAAATTTGTATTATTTATTCTCACCTCGCCCATAAAAAATGACCATGAATATTTAATGCCGGGACCCCGCACCCAGCCGCCTACAAATAAAACGGAAAGCAACATACATCATACATCTTGTAAGACAAAAAGCAGTTGGTAATGTAGAAGAAATGATAACATTATTAATGAGATATATTTAGAAAGAGCGAAACGCCCTCGTTTTAATTCATTCGAGTAAAAATATTGGCCTCACAACAACGCCATGCATAAACGTATCTCTACAAGTGTCAACACAAACAACATTTTTTTGTCTTACTTTTTGTATTTTGCTATTGTGGTTCCGTTTTCTATTAGTGTTTCCTCCGATGCAGTTTCTCGATACGTAACATTTTGTCGAAAATTTGAAGCCTGGCAACATCTTATCTGCTGAGCGAGAACCAGTCTTCTATAATCATTTGCAGCGGCCTATGGGAGCAGAAATTTAACCTGCCTCTCTCTCTGTCTCTTTATCTCTCTCTCTCTCTCTCTCTCCCTATCTCTCTCTCTCTCTCTCCCTCTCTCTCTCTCTCTTTCTGGTAGAATGTGTTTTCCAGTCCTATGACAATATGTAACGGTGGCAGCTCTGACAGTAATTTCAATATACCTTTTATTGCGAGGTGCATTTAGCACTATATTTGTCATTTTTGCAACAAAGGGCGAGGAGAAATTCCAAATTCAAACATTAATGTTAATTACTTGTCTGTAAACTGGCTCAGCAGCAGCAGCAGCAGCAGCAGCAGTAGTAGTAGTAGTAGTAGTAGTTGTAGTAGTAGTAGTAGTAGTAGTAGTAGTAGTAGTTGTAGTAGTAGTAGTAGTAGTAGTAGTAGTAGTAGTAGTAGTAGTAGTAGTGTTATTGTCGTTGTTGTTTTTGTTGTTGCTGTTATAATTATTGTTGTCGCGGCTCTTATTATTATTATTAATATTATTATTATTATTATTATTATTATTATTATTATTATTATTATTGAAGGTAGATTTTGCATTTGATCCTTGCCTTTCGGGGTCGATAAGTTAAAAAAAAAACAACTGATTACTGGCGTCAGTGTAATGAACTAACACTCCCCGCCAAATTTCAGACCTTGTGTCTATAACAGAAAGGTTTACTATTGTTGTTATTATTACTGGTCTTGTTATTATTACTGTTGTTGTTATTATTGCTGTTGTTGTTGTTGTTTTACCATCATCATAACCGTTGATTTCATCATCGCTTTTCCTGTTAGATGTATTCAAAGACTTCTCTGTCTTCAATTAGACCAAGTGTGTATGTCCTCAACAAGCTTTTGTTCCCAAATATATATATATTGCCGATATTTATCAAAAACCTCAACGTTTTAATTGCCTACAGAAGGAATTCGTTAATCTCCCTAGCTATCTTTCTCTCTCTCTCTCCTTCCGCCATTATCTTTGTATAACCCTCACTAATATCCACCTCTAGATTTCTATGCATTCATCTTTCTTCCCTTCTCAAAATGCTTCTCTGCCATTCTCTGTTTACCCTGCCAAAATATTTGTCACATTTCTCCACTGATACCGATCTCGTCTAATCTAAACTTGTGTAAACTTAGAAAATCTTTCGATGTTTATCGGTATCAAGCATCTATTTCAGGATTGCCTCTTTGCTTGCTTTTTCTACCCTGATGAGAAATTTGCGCTTTTTTTTCTTTCTTTCAAGATCCGCCGCCTATAGCGACTTCTTTTCAAGATCAACACAAAATCAGTAAAAAAAATTTTAAAAAAAAAAAAAAAATGGAGCTTTCATTTTTTTTTTTTCTTTTTCTAGAAAGAAATAAAAACAGAAAACAGAATGTAAATGTGAAAAACGATAGTGATGAACGACGAAAATTACTTTTCAAGTAGGAAGTCTTCTAGAATTGTCATTATGAGATATGTAGGGTTTAGTCATGTTCTCTCACACTTCATTAATGAAACGTGTGTAGAAGTGACGTTCTCTCTTTAATAGTTATGGCAGCACATCTACATTCAAGCTACCTTCATCATTTTTCTAAATGCGTGCAATAAAGCATCATGCACAGTATTACAAGTCTACCACACAGCTATCAGACTTATATTATTTTCCTAAACAGATCTCTCAAAAAGCATGCTTCAAACTACTTACAGAAGCGCCTTTACGTAGTGGCTCAAGTTATTTACATTGGCAATCAACTATATTTTGAATAACAGAAAGACCATCCTGGATAACGTACCTCAACGTTTAACATGTCTGAAAAAATATAGCGTTTTCACGGGTAGAATTGTACTTCATCACATATTTCTTCAACCAGAGCTGACCAGAGATATAATGATTACAACAATATGGCACCATGGGACATAGGAAGACGATCTTGACGTTCTCATACGCCTCCATCAAGTTCAGGATTTTCTGCAAAATATAAATACAGACGTTTTTTTTTGTTTTTAGACTTTTTTTTTCAGTATGAAGAGACGTATATATTCCTTTAGTGTTCCAGGTGTTGTTCTAGTGCTGAAATCGTTGTTTAATGACCTTATAAATTATTGTACGTGTAGTTTTAGTTTTGCAATAATGGCCATTAGTGAGGGTTATGTTATACAGAGATAGTGAAGGACAGAAAGAGACGGAAGCTGAGAGAAAGATAACGAATTCCTTCTGTAGGCAATTAAAACGTTGAGATTTTTTTATAAATATCAGCAATATATATACATATATATATATATATATATATTAGGGACAAAATCCAAAATTACAGGTAAAAAACTCAATTAAAATCAATTTATAAAAAATTAAAATTAAATTGATCCTTATCGATACTTTTTGAGAGAACTGTCTAGGAAAATAATATAAGTTTGATAGCTGTGTAGTAGACTTATATTATACTCATTTATTGTGCTTTTAATTATTAATTTTTCTATATGTGATAGTGGATTTTCATCGATGAGTTCTTGAAAATTGGTTATTTTCCCTAAAACTATATATATATATATATATATATATATATATATTTGGGAACAAAAGCTTGTTGAGGACATACACACATTAGAGTTGAAATAATGAAGTTTCGTAAGTGTTATTTAAAATTTTAGTGTGGTATGTGGTGTTTAGTGTTGCAAGTTTGGATGATTTAAAATATTGTTTTACTGTTCTCAGTATGAAGTGCTCCAAACGATTTTCAGTGTTGTAATATACAAGTTTAGTAAGTGTTCTATTATTAATATGAAGCGGTGTGTATCATGGTCAGGTTTACAATAGGAGTCAGCAAAAAGGAAACAGAATAATAAGCCAGCCAGCGAGAAATATTAAGCAAATGTCCATCATAGTAAAAACAGCGGTGAACTCCGTCGGTTACGACGATGAGGGTTCCAGTTGATCCGTTCAACGGAACAACCTGCTCGTGAAATTAATGTACAAGTGGCTGAACACTCCACAGACACGTGTACCCTTAACGTATGTTTCGGGGTGGTTCAGCGTGGCACAAAGTGTGGCAAGGCTGGCCCTTTGAATTACAGGTACAACAGAAACAGGAGGAAAGAGTGAGAGAAAGTTGTGGTGAAAGAGTACAGCAGTGTTTGTCACCACCCCCTGCCGGAGCCTCGTGGAGCTTTAGGTGTTTTCGCTCAATAAACACTCACAACGCCCAGCCTGGGAATCGAAACTGCGATCGTACGACCTAGAGTCTGCTACCCTAACCACCGGGCTATTGCGCCACTACAGTAAAACCATACATCATAGTAAATCACATGTCAATATTATATTACAACCAATCATATAAACACTAAATTCTTGTTTTACATGTTTTAGTAATGTGAAAGCGGCCATGCTGGAGCACCGCCTTCACGGGTTTTTGACAAAAAATTCGACTCTAGGACTTATTTTTTAAACCTAATACTTATTCTATAGGTCTATTATTATCATTATTATTATTATTATTATTATTGTTCAGTAGTTATATTTTTATCACGTGCTTTCACTTCACTGGTATTGATACATCAATTAGAAAGCATTTTTTTTCTTCATGATCTTTGACAACTATATCTGGTCTATTTGCCTTAATTTCTCTTTCTCTGTGTATTGGCATATCCCAGAGTATGGTTGCTTTCTCGTTTTCTGTGACCTTTTCTGGCGTGTGTTTATACCATCTTTTTTCTGTTGTTATTCCATAGTGTTGGCATAGCTTCACCATTATTATTATTATTATTATTATTATTATTATTATTATTATTATTATTATTATTATTATTATTATCATTATTATTATTATTATTATTCTTTTGTAACACAGTGTAGGTAAAAATGCATCGGTCTCGTTAGTCATCTGTCAAGTCACAAAAAGAACCTCGGGCAGATAATATTTTCCTAAAGATGTGCGCTGTGCCCAACGAGGCTGCATTTCGCAAGACACCAATCTTGCATGGGATTTCCAGTTGCGTTAAAAAGTCTTGAAGTTTCAGTGGGATTGAGCCCAATTCTCTGATCTCCACTGGTATCACTTTTACACTACACTCTCGCAGTCTTACCACTTCCACTTTCAATTCTGAGTGCTTGATGATTTTTTTCAACCTCTTTACTCACAACATTCATGTTATTTGGTATGGCTTCATCAATGATCTGACAGTATTTGTCTCTCTTATTCAATATGACAATATCCGACCGACGGTGTTCGATTACACGATCCGTTTGAAAATCATAGTCCCAGAGTATCATTACTTTTCCATCCTCCTGCATAACTTTACTTGGTACATGCTCATACCAGTTCTCTATTATTATTATTATTATTATTATTATTATTATTATTATTATTATTATTATTATTTTGTTTTTTTAATTATATTATTATTATTATTATAACATAATCATAATAATAATAATAATAATAATAATAATAATAATAATAATAATAATAATAACAGCAACAACAAGAGCCGCAGCAACAATGACAATAATAACAACAAAATCAACAACAACAAGTATGGCAACATTTTTTTGCGAGCATCTTTATTGGTGAATAATCGTTGTGACTGTGGTGCCATCACATGATGTTTTCTAATGCTTGCTGTGCTGAAGAAACAGCTTTGGGGAAGAGAGTAATTTTTCGGAGAGTGAGATAAAAGAGTGGGGGGGGGAATCATTGGTGGAAAGCGTGAGAAGATGAGAGCGCGAAAGAGAGAAGTAAGTGTGATATTTTGATAGGAAGAATATAAAAAAAAGAAAACTCGAGTTGGAATAAGAACCATTGGAAAATCCTTTTGAGAATTATAGCTTTGGGTGAATGAGCTTGGCATGAAATATTAAAAGTGTGAAAATGGGGAAATTATAAAAGGGAGAGAAAGAAATAGAGAGAGAAAGGCTGAGGCTACGAGTGATATGTAAAGGGAGGAGAGAAAGAAGAAAGCGTTGTGAATAATATATAAGTGAAAGAGTGTGACAATTAGAGAGAGGTTGTGGGAGAGTGGGGTGAAGAGAGAGTTATGTAAGAATTATAGAGGGACAGAAATGAGAGATGAGAGTAAGTAGAAGAGATACGATTGAGAGAGAGGAGAGGGAAAGAGAGACAAGGAAAAGACATTGTATAGAATGTATAAGTGGTAGAATGTGATAGCGAGATAGAAAGTGAGAAAAAAAAAAAGAAAAAGGAGTTGAGGGTTGGCAAGGATTGTGGATATTTTGAGAGAGGAAGTGAAACAGGCAGAGAAGAAATATGGTGGAGAGAGATGTTGGTGAAAGGAATGCGGATGACGACGCTGACGACGGCGACGACGACGATGACGACGATGATGATAGTGATGATGGTGATGATGATGATGGTGATGATGATGATGATGATGATGTTGAATATGATGACGATGATGATGATGATGATAATGATGATGATGATGATGATGATGATGATGATGATGATGATGAGGATGATGATGATGATTGTGGTGGTGTTGAATATGATGATGATGATGATGATGATGATAATGATGATGATGATGATGATGATGATGATTGTGGTGGTGTTGAATATGATGATGATGATGATGATGATGATGATGATGATGATGGTGGTGGTGATGATGATGATGATGAAGATGATGATGATGATGGTGGTGTTGAATATGATGATGATGATGCTTTCGCTACCGCTGCTGCTACTGCTGCTGTTGCTACTGCTGCTGCCACTGATGATGATGATGATGATAATGACATGTGTGACGACATCGACGATGACAGCGACGTTGAGAAGGACGACGACGACGACGACGACGACGATGATGACACTAACGATGACGAGGCGGAGAAAGGACAGAAGGATGAACTTGAAAGAAAGAAAAGGAGATGGATTAGAAGACATTGGGAGGGGGGAAGGACATGGAAGAGGAATTAATGAGAGAAACGGAAGTATCAGGTTTGTTTCAAATTTTGTCACAAGGCCAGCAATTTGGGTGGAGGGGGTGAGGGGGATTACATCGACCCCAGTGCTCAACTGGTACTTATTTTATCGACTCTGAAAGTATGAAAAGCAAAGTTGAACCTGGCGGTTTTTAGACTCAGAACGTAAAGTCGGAAGAACTGTCACTAAGCATTTTTTCCGGCATGGTAACGTTTCTTATTTCTTTATTGCCCACAAGGTGCTAAACATAGAGGGGACAAACAAGGACAGACAGAGGGAATAAGTGGATTACATCGACTCCAGTGCGTAACTGGTACTTAATTTATCGACCCCGAAAGCATGAAAGGCAAAGTCGACCTCGGCGGAATTTGAACTCAGAACGTAACGGCAGACGAAATACCGAAAAGCATTTCACCCGACGTGCTAACGTTTCTGCCAGCTCGCCGGCATGGTAACGTTTCTATGAGCGCGACGCCTTAACGGGAAAAGTATAGGGTTAATATGCTTGTGTACGTATGTTACGCCGGGAAAGGATTAGTTGAAGGGAAAGGCTAAGCTAGAGAGAAAACGGTATAGATGAGAGACAGAGAAGAATGTTTAGTTGAGGGGAATTGGCAGTGGTATGAGGTAGAAGAGGGGATGCTATTAAGTTAAGTGGTTAAATACTTCCAGGAAG
>NC_142938.1:71981664-71984164 GCF_046866305.1 Octopus bimaculoides | reverse complement strand
ATTAAACCATGTGGGAATATTGGCGATGTCTGTAGAACTGTCTTACACTGAATGTACCAAATATTAATGACGCGGTAAGAGATTAGATTCTGTATTTCTTTGTCTGTTACAAATTAGATCAGATAGAAAGTTTTTTAAATATAAATTTTCGATGTAGGTGTCATGTATTATAGAATTTTAACATTAAGTGGTCTCGGTGAAATTAGTTCCAGAATTAATGTAAACGGTGTTTTTTTTAAAAATCAATGCGACTGGGAATCAATACTAATTAATAAATATCATGTAGTGATTGATTAGCATAAGCATCTAGAACACAACACATTTTATACAATAATATATCTTAGATGCTCCGTTGACATATTATCATAAGTAAAATTAAATAGTTGAAGACTTGTGTATATATCATTAAATCTTTTATTCAATGACATAATACAGAGCTGTCCACTGGAAACAAAATGAAGGACCAGTTGAGAGAGTGTTCAAAATTTAATTCTTCCAATTACAAAATGATCTGAATTAACATGAAATCTGTCCTTTTCAATTTATACAAACCGACTTACAACATAAAAGTAAGACGTGATTGGATGATGTTCATCGTTATGTATGACGCTTTCTCTTTATGTAGTGTTTTACGTTCACCTTGCAGGTACGAAACCATTTTTATACATTATTTACATTATTTACATTTGGCGGATATTTGTCCTGAACTTGTTTGTTATTAACATTACGTTTCGGCTGATATACTTTCCAGCGTTCATCAGGTGTCTTGAGGAAATTTCGAACCTGGGCTTTCATTCCTAAGGTATTTTTCAACGTTATTATTATTATTATTATTATTATTATTATTATTATTATTATTATTATTATTGAGTGAGAGAGCAGGGCATTCCATCAAAATGACACTGGAGTAAAATATACGAAGCGCATTATACCCATCATGACTACCCGTCTGATAAAGGTACACCAGGCACATGTATCACAAACATGTGTGGGCGATAAAGTGGTCTCACATCAAGATAAACAGCGCATGACCTTGCAGGTGGGGCCCACTTAGAATTTTTTCAGGTCGAGTAGCCCATTCCGTTCGAAAAGTCCTTATTATTATTATTATTATTATTATTATTATTATTATTATTATCATTATTATTATTATCATTATTATTATTCAGGTCATTGCCTTGAATCGAACTCGGAATCTTGGGGTTAGTAGCTCGCACTCTTAACTACTACGCCATATAGAAATGTATTTTTATAGATATTGTCGCAAACCGATTAATGTTTCTTTTTCACTTCGTATACTCATCTACGTATAAGTGTAGCAATGCAGTAAATTCTAACTTGATTCGAAATTCCGTATAATGTTTTACCCCAAACAGTAAATAATTACCTACACCCTAGACTCCTAAGAGACATGGTGTAAAAAGCTGGATGAAACAAAAGTAAGTAGCTTGCTTACCAGCCACATGGTTCCGGGTTCTGTCCCATTGCGTGGCAGCTTGGGCAAGTGTCTTCTACTATAGCCTCATGGCCCACCAGAGCCCATTTGCTCATTTGCTATGAAGTTATGCGAGTATGTGTGTAGGTCTTCAATAGAATACACAGAACATATGTACTTATTTCTACAGACACCTAAATGTGTATGTGTGCGCATATGATATATATATATATATATACTTAAAACCTACTTGCAAAAAGGACGCGTCCGTTCATTTCATATAATAATACAAATAATATGTGAGTATATGCATATATACGTATATATATAATACGTACAGTATGTGAGTATATGCATATATACGTACATATATACATATATCCTATGTGTATATATAATGCATACGAATTCATATATGTATATATATATATATATATATATAACTATATATAACACACAGGAATATATATGTTATGTATGTATGAATGTATTTATTTCCATATCTATCTACCTATCTGTCTATCTATCAGTTTATGAATGTATGTACGTATATATGTATGTATGTATGCATGCATGCATGCATGTGTGTATGTATCTATGTATGTATGTATGTATGTATGTATGTATGTATGTATACACGCGCGTGTACATTTCCAGCTGGTGCGGGTTATTATTGTCTTCATCAACAACAAAGTATTCCGTAGAAACTATCCTATCCTTTTAATATCTCTCCACATTATGTCTTGCTTTTTCTCGTCGTCGTCGACATCCTCTTCCTTGTCCTCCTCCAACTACTCCTCCTCACGATCATCATTATCATCATCAATATTATTATACTGTTGTTGTTGTAATTGTTGTTATTGTTGCTGTTATTATTATTATTATGATTTCGTCGTCAACATCACCATATCATTATGATTTCATCGTCAACATCACCATATTATCATCATTTTTTTATTTCATTTTAAGAAGCATTGGAGGAGGAAGGAATTTTTTCTATGTTTGTTTGTTTGGTTTTGTTTTCTTTTTTTTTCTCTCCTTTTCTTCTTTTCCCTCATCTTCAAA
>NC_142938.1:71971664-71976664 GCF_046866305.1 Octopus bimaculoides | reverse complement strand
CCAGACACCTCCTCCATAAGGTCTTATCAGAGGCAACCGTCAGAAGCAACACGAGATATTAATCTAATTATCGCTTTTTCGTTCTACCACCTGGACTCCTACCAGTTTGCTCGGCTCGAAGGATCTTGTGATTCTTTTCTGCGCCATTCACATTACATGTCTGTCTTACAAGAGTTGTTCCCGCCTGTTTAATTGCTTGTGAAAGCAAAATCTGTGACTGGACTTTAAAATATAAAAGATAGTATTGCCTTTACTTTGGTGTTGCTCTTTTTCTAACTTTTCACTACTCTTATTAAAGGATATATTTTGTAACTAAGATATCATTCATTTTCTTTTCCTTTTGTCTCGTATCTAGTATTATTATTTCCTTTTATAATTTAAAATATAACTTTTTTATATAAGGCAATGCATCCTGTGCAATTTCTGTATTGTATCTATCAAAATGATTTTCCCTCTTTCATTATCAGTGTTAATCCTCAGTGCAAGGCACAGAATGAAGCCTTAAATCCAGTTTCGAAATTGAAAATTCTGTACAGCTGATTCGCTTTGCCGTCAACTGTAGACGTTTCCAAATCCGCATATCTGGTCGGTCTGTACGCCCCCCCCCCCCAAAAAAAGAATTCATGTTATACATTTCATTTAAAGTCCAGTGTTTTCAAAGCTAAGCAGACGAGACAAAAGTAAAAGGAAATATAATACACATGCATAGTAACATGTATATAATACACCATATTATACTAAAGGAATTAATAGCAATATTACAGATTTTAAAGATTTTGTAACTTGATGTGGTTATATTCGACAAGACTACTTCCGTCGCTGTTTTGTAATTAAATTGCAAGGGAGGTTTATAATAATGGCTATTGTTACAGATTTTCTTAATTAGATGCACCAGCCTCGAAATTCTACAATTGTCACTAGAATTATTATGGAATTTAAGTTGGCGATACATTTTTAAACCTCGTACTTATTCTATCGGTCTTTTATGCCGAACCACTAGGTTACGGGAACGTAAACACACCAGCATCGGTTGTCAAGCGATGTTGGAAGGATAAACATAGGCACACAAACACACACATATATATACATATACATATGCACGACGGGCTTCTTTCAGTTTCCGTCTGCCAAATCCACTCACAAGGCTTTGGTCGGCTCGAGGCTATAGTAGAAGACACTTGCCCAAGGCCGCGCAGTGGGACTGAATGCGGAACCATGTGGTCGGTAAGCAGGCTACTTACCACACAGCCACTCCTGCGCTATTTATATATATATATATATATATATATATATATATATATATATATATATATATATATATATATATATATATATATATATATATATATATATATATATATATATATATATATATATATATATATATATATATATATATATATATATATATATATATATATATATATATATATATATATATATATATATATATATATATATATATACAGTAAGAAATTACAAAAAGAAAAAAAACCAAGACGGGTGTGTAAACAACGAACAGTTTAACGCTCGGGGAGTGAGAGAGAGGCAGGATAACAAGTGAGGATTGAAAGAAACGACAATAGGAAAAAGCAGAAAGTACAAAAAATATTAGAAAAGTTCAAAAGGTTGAAACGTTGTGATGTATTGGAGCGATTTCTCATCAAAGGAAGAATCTTGTGTAATTCATGGGTAGGATAGGTGCAGCCGAAGTGTGGAAGTCCAGGTGTAGGATAATCTATTATACAAGATTGTCATTCCCACCATCGGACAGTTCGAAGACTTTCATATTGCTTTGTATCCGATTTGGATTTCTTTGGCCAATATCGCACCAGCAATGGTTTAGCATGGCGTAACAGATTTCTTTTTATCCCTAGCCCTTGTGGCCAATAAAACGAATTAATTATTATTATTATTATTATTACTATTATTATTATTATTATTATTATTATTGTTGTTGTTGGTGTTGTTGTTGTTCAGTATTTTTTTTTATAACGTGCTTTCACTTCACTACCGAGCGCAACTCTGTGCGCCTTGGGTATGTGCTGTGGTTTGCTGTGATGCTCTTATGGTTACTGTATTGAAAGTGTTTTGCGTAGGATGTGTGCAGTTCCCAGTAGTGCAATTTTCTGTATGTTATATATATATTTGTAAGTCCTGGTGTTTTTGTTATGTATTTGTCTGAATATTTTTTTATTATACCTAAGGCACCTACTATGATAGGATTTGTTTCTGTTTTTAGATTCCACATTCGAGTTACCTCTATTTCCAGGTCTTTGTATTATTATTATTATTATTATTATTATTATTATTATTATTATTATTATTATTATTATTATTATTATTATTATTATTATTATTATTATTGCCTTTGCACAGCTTCTAACGCTAGAGTCGTACTACAGTGTCATCTGTTCCCTGACAGTCAACTAAGGTAACACCCCATATTTTTCGAGCACCTTTCGGAGTATTCGGGTGGTTCCAAGCAGTGCTGTTTTCTGTTATTATTATTATTATTATTATTATTATTATTATTATTATTATTATTATTATTATTATTGCCGTTCTTGTCGTTGATATCGTTGTTGGAGGCATCGTCGTTGCCGATTTTTTTGAACGCTGACCGAGGGGCGCTAAAATGAAGTCTATCCCATCGACGACTATCGTTCCTCTTGTGTTCAGATGGAGCAAACTACAGCTTTATAATTCAATACGTTTCTCTAAATTTACAGGTGATTTTTTTTTTCTTTCATACTTGCCGTTGTTTACCTCCATTCAAGCTTTAACTAGCTTGTCTTTTACAACTATTCTTATTACTTTGGGGCTTGAAATACCTAAAGTATAATAAGTAAAGCAAGAGAAATACATAGTGTCCTTGTCTACCGCCTAGTTATCTCACATTCTCCTTCTCTTACTCATCATCCGTGTTGGGTTCATCAACGGGGATGCTTCTAACTCGTATTCTTCTCCTCATACTACGACTCATACTATTAGTGTAGGTACAGCTATTATTGGTGCTACCATTAATTTTGCAACTACTGCTGTATCATTTGTACTCAGCTACGTCGTTGTTGTTACATCAACCATCACAATATCCCACCGCCTTCGCCACCACCACCGGCGCCGGCATTACTGCCACCACAACCTCCATTAACACCACCACAACTTCCACCACCACCACCATCGCTACTACTGCTACTACTACTACTAATACTACTTCAACTACTGCTGCTGTTCCTGCTGCTACTGTTGCTTCTACTACTACTACTACTACTACTACTACTACTACTACTACTACTACTTTCACTACTGCTACCGTTCTTGCTACTACTACTACTACTACTACTACTACTACTTTCACTACTGCTGCCGTTCCTGCTGCTACTACTACTACTACTACTACTACTACTACTACTACTACTACTACTACTACTTTCACTACTGCTACCGTTCTTGCTACTACTACTACTACTACTACTACTACTACTACTACTACTACTTTCACTACTGCTGCCGTTCCTGCTGCCACTACTACTACTACTACTACTACTACTACTACTCAAGAAGCAGTAGTTACATTAACAAGAACACTAACCACCAGCTTCAACATTAAAAACCACATTCTACGCTGCTGCCCCCTAGCGGCAAGTACAATTTTAAGTTGCCTTTGAAGTGAATCCCGCTAACAAATTTTATCAACACTGTTAATTAGATTTTGGAAAATCACTTGATTTGTGTTGCCGCTATTGTTGTTATTATTATTATTATTTTATAAAACCCTTGCAGCTCACTGAGAGCTACTGTTAGGGTGGAGTCTCTTTACAAATCTAATGACCTTATGGTTCGTGTTGAAGCCGGAATTAACTTTTTGATGTGCTTATACACACATATGTACCATATGTACACACACACGCATGCATACGTATGTATGTATATTATATGTAATATATATACATATGTCTCTTTGAAAGGATATACGTGTCTGAACTTGTAAATGTATAATTTGGAGAATATATTTGTAAACACGTGTCTGCAACACCGTTTGACATCTTATGAAGTAATGTTTGATTGTATATACGTATTAAGGCGAGAGTTTATGTAGGTATACTTTTACTCTGAGTTATATTTAAGTTCTTCTTAAGAGACTTCAAACCGGTCACCAAAAAAGCAACAAGACGTTTTGAGTTAAGAGCGTAGTCCATGTTTGTAAATATGTGTGGGTGAGTTGGTGTGTTGATATGAGGTGTCATTGCACACACCCAACGGTGTGCATCTATTCATCTAAAGAATCTCAGATGGAGAATCTTTCGAATGTCTACCAAATCTTCACTGTTCTGATAACGTATTGAATTTGAAGGCGGCGAGCTGGCAGAAACGTTAACACGCCGGGCGAAATACTTAGCGGTATTTCGTCTGTTTTTAAGTTCTGAGTTCAAATTCTGCCGAGGTCGACTTTGCCTTTCATCCTTTCGGGGTCGATAAATTAAGTACCAGTTACGCACTGGGGTCGATGTAATCGACTTAATCCCTTTGTCTACTCTATGTTTAGCCCCTTGTGGGCAATAAAGAAATAAGAAACGTTAGCACGCCGGGCGAAATGCTTAGCGGTATTTCGTCTGCCGTTACGACCTGAGTTCAAATTCCGCCGAGGTCGACTTTGCCTTTTATCCTTTCGGAGGTCGATGGATTAAGAAGCAGTTGTGTGCTGGGGTTGATCTGACTTTCTCCTCCCCCAAAATGTTGGGCCTTGTGCCTCAAGTCGAAGAGAATTTCATTTAAGGCAGCGAGCTGGCAGAACTGTTAGCACGCCGGTATTTCGTCTGCCGCTACGTTCTGAGTTCGAATTCCACCAAAGTCGACTTTGCCTTTCATCCTTTCAGGGTCGATTAAATGAGTACCAGTTACATACTGGGGTAGATGTAATCGACTTAATCCCTTTGTCCCTGTTTGCCCCTCTATGTTTACCTCCTGTGCACTAAAGAAATAAATATATTGGATTT
>NC_142938.1:71959164-71966664 GCF_046866305.1 Octopus bimaculoides | reverse complement strand
GAAGTTGCAAGGAGTGTGGATGTATTGCGGGGGTTTTCCTTGTGAATTAATCAGTGTGCATGAATCTGAATGCGTGTACGTAAGTGTGGATGTGTGTATATATATATATATGTCTGTGTGTATGAGGGAGAGAGAGAGAGAGAGAGAGAGAGAGAGAGAGAGAGAGATAAAGAGAAGGGGCGAGAGTGCTTGGGAGACTGCGGCGCTTGCGTGCGATGTGCGAAGCGGCATAGAGGTCAGTATGAAGGAAATAATTCTAAGAAGGGATAACCAGAAATAAGCGAACGATACATATCCTGTATCTATATATCAATATATGTATATATAGATGATATACAGGGTGCGGTGAATAAATTGTCGTCTGAATTACGCAGAAATGAAAATAACTTTGACATTTTATTTTATCAGAAATATTTACCAAAATTATATAAAAATATCTTGAAATACTGAAGAGTAAATTTATTCAATAAAATCGCCATTGGTTTCAACCATCGCTTAGAGATGACTTCGGAATCTCTTTCAATTCGTCTGAACGATCTCCTTGTTTAAGTTGGTGAATGCTGCCATAATCTTTGCCTTCAGTTCATCTTTGGTGTTACAAGAAGTTTTTGTTGGTCTCACGTTCAACTGCGCCCCACACATAATAATCAAGGGAGTTGCAGTCTGGGGAGTTAGATCACCAGATGTTAAGGATGATGCCTGGGTTCTCCTCCTTGTGTGACATGGTTCAGAGGCTTGTTGCTGAAAGACATAGGGTTTTTTCAGAAGCCACCCTCTTGACCCAGGGCAGCACTACCTCCTCTAAGCACTTGATGGAGGCCTTCGTGTTGAGTGTGAGGACATGTGGGAAGATGAATGGAAGCATCACTCGAAATCACTCCAAAACATCATGATGTTGACTTGATGTTTGATTTTAATCACTTTCGGTACATGTCCTTAGAATGCATTGTCCTCAGATTGGTGCTCAAACACTCTGAAATGTTCGTATTGGCTCTTCCGGTACAGTATGTCGTTTCCAAATTTTTGGCAGAGTGAATCACAAAATTATGCTGTTTTTCTCACACATGATGCACAACTGGTTCTTCTATATTGTGTAGTTGACAAAATCATAAACAAACAATGCGCATGTGTGACATTAAAAATACGAAATGGTGATATATATGTATGTATATATTTATATGTGTGTCTGTTTGTCTTCCCGACATCGCTTGACAGCCGATGCTGGTGTGTTTATGTCCTTGTAACTTAGCGGTTCGGTATAAGCCACTCGTTTAGGTTGTGATTACTTGCGAAGATGCTTTGGGGTTGCGATGATCAGTCTGTTATTTCTTGGGACGATATATACAAATACCTTTTGAACCTTATGGCATGCGCTTTTCCTCCTTTCTGCTATTTCAGTATAATGTTGAATAAAGCGAGAAGAGTTAAGGCAAAACTTTGTATCAGAACGTAACGTTGATGTGTTTTCGTGTTTTCTAGCGGGGGCGTATTCTACGTGTACTTAGCTTTGGGTGATTTGTAATCGTGATACCACCATTATGAAGAAAATGTCAATGGTTTATTTTCCACATTGTCCAAATGATATTTTGCTTACAGCGGTTTTGAGTGAATAGAGTTTGAGTTTTCTGAGGCGATCTATATAATCATGATTTTGCGATCATATTTTGCAAAAGGAGAACACCGTGGGTTTCCTTATACAAACTAAGACTAAACTGACGCAGTAAAAAGAATGATGGCGATGTCAAGGTTTATAAACTATTCTAAGGATCCAAGAGCACAGTGTGCGGGCCATATGGACCCATATTGTTATACATGCAATACACTGTAGTTTGTTAGCCAAATATGTATCAAAATCTCTATTAACTTACGCTAGAAGCTGTACAGTGGGAAGGGAATAAACCAGCTGAGGTATAACATTTCTAAAGTGGATGAGCTAAAATCTTCCCTCGCTTAACCACAGCATTTCCATCAAATCGCAGCAAATAGATTAGAATGGAGTTCTGTTCGAGCAATGGATTTTTGGCACTCCGTCGCTTACGACGTCGAGGGTTCCAGTTGATCCAATCAACGGAACAGCCTGCTCGTGAAATTAACGTGCATGTGGCTGAGCACTCCACAGACACGTGTACCCTTAACGTAATTCTCGGGGATATTCAGCGTAACACAGTGTGACAAGGCTGACCCTTTGAATTACAGGCACAACAGAAACAGGAAGTAAGAGTGAGAGAAAGTTGTGGTGAAAGAGTACAGCAGGGTTCGCCAACATCCCCTGCCGGAGCCTCGTGGAGCTTTAGGTGTTTTCGCGCAACAGACATTCACAACGCCCCGTCTGGGAATCGAAACCGGGATCCAATGACCGCGAGTCCGCTGCCCTAACCACTGGGCCATTGTGCCTCCACCGATCAATGGATACACTGGTGACATACTTGAGTTTCTAGAACCATGAACGAAGAATTGCATACTTTTAATGACATTTGCTACGCTGTATACGTAGATAAAGAGAACTGGGTCCAACAGTAACTGGGTCCAACAGTAACTTGAGGCTTACCACTAATGGCTTTGCAGGTTTATGATTAAACATTGTCCATCATATTATGGTTGCTTCTGCTGTAGCTTTCTCCGGACTCTAATGCTGGGTAAATTTTTTCAGTGGAATCTATGTTCGGCTCTACTGACAGAATTATTGGAATCACCGGAAATGAAATTATGCAGCGGAACCCAATAATCTTCTAAGTGGCGCAGAAGTTGTGTTAAACAGTTTCTGCTACCACGGAAATCAGGCCAGCAGAAATCTATGACAACATTTCTCTCTGGGTAGGTGTTTATTTATGTTAATCTGATCACCCTCTTGAATACGTTAATGATACGAGCAGTTCATAAGTGATGGAATAATTCATTTTGAGTGCGTTATTTCCATTCTTAATAAGTATAATGTTAGAATGTCCATGTATAAAAGCTGAATCCAACGCTCTGCTTCACAGATTAGTAAAAGAAAATGCGAGTTAATGACTGAACTCATTCAAGACACTAGCGGTAAACCCGTCAAGGTAAACCCGTCGATTTCAATTTTCAGATAGCTGTCATAAAATCCATGATGCTGAAAGAAATATTAGGGGAGACATGCTATGAGCTACGGAGTTATTTTCCTCAATAAAGCTTCAGTTAAACGCACCAGGATCCCACAACCCACAACAGGTATTTCTTCTGCTGATTCTCCACTATATTTGTGGATTTGTTAAAAAGAATGTTGAGTAAATCAATCTCTGGATCCACAGATGAAACAGTGGCTTTATACTTTGTTTTACAAATGTATAAATAATTTTATTATTTTGTCTAAATTTTTAAAGGCATGGTCTTCCTCAGTAATCATTTCATTTGTATTATTTCATTGATAGACGTCCGGAAATATTATATTATCGATCACTTGCCCTAAGTGTGGATCCTGATTAACTGTTTTGCTCCCCCTTTTTTTTATACATAAGCAGCTCATAAAAACGAGATCTCCAAGGAGTTGAAACTTTTTGAGACGAGGGACAAAGCAGACAAAACGCCCAAAGAAACATCTCAAAAGTCGGGGAAAATCCCGCCTGAAAATAACATTGAAGGAATTGAGAAAAAGTCAACAGCAATTTTAAATCAAAACCTATCTATCTGTTACATTGTCAAATTAACAGATTTCTGTCAAAGTAACAGAAACCTGCTGCTTTGTCAAATAAACAGCCTCATTACACTACAAGATAGGGCCTATCTTCTAAAAGAAAGGTACCCTCACAGGAAACCCTATAAGGATAAGTGAAATACTGAACGTAGAATTTAAAATGTTTTCATTACCTCTTTAGGACACAGAGACGTGAACAATCCATCGGAGTTCTTTGCTGATACACTTACCACCAAGGAGGCAGTAGTCATTGATTACATCGATATTAAAGCTGATGTAATTATTAGCTATAGATGAGGTAGACGCAAACTCAGTTTCTGATCCTGATGGATTCCCGGCAATCCCTCTTAAATCACACAAATGAGCTCTTACAAAAACAACAGTGAAACTTCTTTTTCAAAGCTTCCTTGCAAGTAGCATGCTCCCAAGCAAATTGAAGGAGGGAATAGTGCGCCCTGTCCATAAAGAAGTAAGCAGAGCAGATGTTAAAAATTATAGTCTGATGTCACACATCAGCAAAGTTATGGCATGAAGAATCTGAAGGAAATTTTATTCATTAAAGAGAATGACTTTCTGATTGACAGTCAGCAGGGTTTTTGACCCGTTAGTACCTGTCTGACACAGCTCTTACAGCACTACAACTGGGTGTTTAAACAGCTGCTCAACAACTTAAACGGACAAGGGATATAGCTCGACTTTACAAAGTCGAACACAAGCTACTTAAATTCGACATAGCTTGAAGAGTTTGTGTGTGATGTCACGACATTTTAGAAGACAGAAGTCATGCAGTGGTGGCCAGTGGAGCCACCTCTAAAGAAACACATTGTGAATGGTATTCCATTGGGCCTCTGCAATTCCTTAGTAATGATGCACGTTTCCAGGTGAATATTACTAAGTTGGCAACAAAATACAGACGGTTGACTGGTTAGATCCTTTAACCTTTCGGAACGAAAGAAGTAACCATGATGTTGCTCTGATGGACACATAAACTCAGCCCTATGAGCTACTGCTCCCAACTAACGTGTCCACACCGTGTAAAATTAACAGCGGAACTCGAAGCATTCCAGCAGAGTTACAGAAAGATACTCGTGTTAATGCGACAAGTCAGCTGCTGGGAAAGGCTGAAAAAGTAAGAGTGTCTACTCCCTAGAACGATGGAGGGAAAGATATGTAATGATCACGGAAGGACTTGCATAAAGGTTTGGCAGTAATAGTTACACAAGCAGCAGAACGGGACTGCCACTGCCGAATGCCAAACATACTGCAAAACTTTGGGTTTCAAGGGCCCACAGCTTTCACTAGTCTCCCCCAAAGCCTGAGAGATCTGTATAGCATGGATTTAGGAGGTTTCAACGCAAAACTGAATCTCATCTTGTCAGGAGTTCCGTATTAGCCGATCTCAAGGCAAGAAACGCAAATCAAACTCATTCATTCATGAAATTCCCAATAATAGAAGAGATTTCAAGTGGTGAAGTTGTAGCAAACAAAATGGCGGGACCGAACATGAACGCAGCTCTCGATCTCGCTAAAGCTACTTGAAGGGTTATGGACTCATATATATATATACATGTATATATATATATATATATATATATATATATATATATATATATATATATATATATATATATATATATATATATATATATATATATATGTATGTATGTATGTATGTATGTATATGTATATGTATTAGTGTGTGTGTGTCTGTGTCTGTGTATGTTATTTTTACAACACTTTGATGGAAACTTAAGGTTTCGTTAGCTTTTTACAGAAACCTACCTAGTCGAGCTCATTTAGCCGAAAGGAACGACGGGAAGACGCCAAGATGGCTACCGGAGACCAGGGTCCTAGAAAACAAGGCACTCACCACATTTAGCAGGAGTTACATATATTATTTAATGCAGTCACTTCTACTGTATTTAGTGCCTCGTTCTTTCGTTTGACCACTCCACTCGCCCATATCTATCTATCTATCTATCTATCTATCTATCTATCTATCTATCTATCTATCTATTTACTTACCTATATGTGTGTATGTGTGTGTATATATACATGTGCATTTCTGTATATCTATAGCTATCAATATATATGTATGTACATATATATATGAATGAAAGTGTATATGTGTATATATGTGTGTGTATATGTTTCTGTATATATATATATGTATATATATACAAATATACATATAAATATATGTATATATATATATATATATATATATATATATATATATATATATATATATATATATATATATATATATATATATATATATATATACATATATATATATATATATATATATATACATGTATAAACACTGATTTATGCATCTTTGTTATATGTATACATATGGGTATATATATTGATATACGTACACATATATATATGTGTGAATATATTTATATGCGTACGTATATGTATGTAGGAATGTATATATGTATGTATGAATAAGTGAGTGCATATATCTATGTTTACAAGTGCATGCATATATGCAAAATTACGTGTATACCTGTATGTAAGTATATATACATATAATGTATACACGTCTCTATATACATATATATATATATATATATATATATATATATATATATATATATATATATATATATATATATATATATATATATATATACACATATATATATATTATGTATGTATCTCTCTCTCTCTCTCTACATATATATATATATATATATATATATGTATATATATATATATATATATATATATATGTATATATATATACATATATATATATATATATATATATATATATATATATATATATATATATATACGTATATATACTTCTATATATATACATATATAAACCTATATTTATATATATAGAAATGCATACATATATGTATATCTATATGTATATGTATACATATATTTATGCACATTCATACGCATTTATTCATAGACACATACACTCACAGACACACGTATGTGTGTGTGTGTGTGTGTGTGTGTGTGTGTGTCTTACGGATATATTTTTCTGGCGTTTCTGTGTTTTATTTTGAATGAAGAAATTGAAATGAAACCCCCTTTTCATCGCATTCAACTTTCACATCAGTGGCGCAACCAAATTTTAAACGAACAGTGACGGACTGCAATTCTGCTTTATTCATTTACTTTCTTAGTTCTAATTCCGCCAAGGTCGACTTGCCTTTCGTCCTTTCGGGGGTCGGTAAATAAAGTACAATTGCATATTGGCATCTATCTAATCGATCTGTCCCCTCCCCAAAACTTTCGATCGTTGTGCCTAGAGCAGAAAAATTTCTGATTCTGTCATGCGAATTTACGAGGACTAGGTGTCCTTCAGTCCTAGTGGTTCACATCCTAGTTAAACGATAGCCGGGGCCCTAACAAGTGCTACAACACCGTGTCAGAGTTGATCTGGGTAAAATAGTGACTAAGAAATGGTTCCACAGTCCTAAATAACCTGGAATTCACTACAGAGTGGAATTTTAAGACATAGCCAAGACAACAAGTATGTGTATATAAGTATATATAATTACACGTGTGTATATAAACACACACACATGTTTGTGTGCTTATATAATTATATGTGTGTGTTTGTGTGTGTGTCTCTGGATAGATGGATAGATAGATAGATAGATAGATAGATAGATAGATAGATAGATAGATAGACAAGCCGGCGAGCTGGCAGAAACATTAGCACGCTGGGCGAAATGCTTAGCGGTATTTCGTTTGCCGCTACGGTCTGAGTTCAAATTCCACCGAGGTCGACTTTGCCTTTCATCCTTTCGGGGTCGATTAAATAAGTACCAGTTACGCACTGGGGTCGATTTAATCGACTTAAT
>NC_142938.1:71949164-71954164 GCF_046866305.1 Octopus bimaculoides | reverse complement strand
GGTACTGGGATATCTTAACACACTGTCTAAATATCAATCTTGAGAAATTAGGCTTCTCAAAACCAGAGAGGAGAAAGCTGATTTCAAGATTACAGATCCAGTCCATCACTGCAACTATATGAATTTGTAAAACGTGTCAGAAGCTTATCGTTTAAGTATATATGAGCATGTCTAGATATGCAAGTATATGCATCAGAAAGCATGCATAAAACAAGACATATAAATTTGCACGTATACATACATAAATACATACATAAATACATACATACATACATACATACGTACATACATACATGCACACATGCTTACATACATACAAACATATATGCATACATATAAGTAAACCCTGTTGTTGGTGTTGAAATTCCAATGAAGGTACCTTGGATCGATGTTAGAAACCGGCTCTTTCTCTATTGGCAAAAAATCTTGAAATAACATTGAATAATGACATACATACGAAGGCACGTGATCTAGAGATTAGGGTATAGCCTTCGTGATCACTAGATCGTGGGTTTGATTCCAAGATCGAGCGGCAAGTTGTATTCTTGAATAAAACACTGCATTTCTGCTTCTCCAGTCCATTCGGCTGCAAATGGATCATACTGCGGTAGTCTATTCTCTCAGTCACGAGTATTGTTAACCGGCTCACCTAGCCACTGGGATTGCTTTAGTCGAAAGCTAAAACTTATGCAAAGTGCATAGTGACCAGCGATGTATAACAGTATCCGTTATTCCAGTCGATCAGGTAATATACGTATATACATAGAAAAGAAGAAGAAAATGGTGATTGGGAAGTTAATAACTGCTGATTATTAACAGTAATCTTTTCATCTTCACTTACAGACGTTTCTATTAATAATATATGATCATTAAACTTACGTTTATGCGACATGAGCATAATATCATCAGAGGAAAATAGATTACCATTGGATGCTATATGTTTGTTGGTGCATTCATTTTAGTCTGCTAAAATGAATTCACAATCTTCAGGTTACTTAAGAAATTATTATTATCATTATTATTGAGAGAGCAGCATGCGCCATCAAAGTGACTTTGGAATAAAATATACGAAGCCCAATATACCATTATGACTACCGATTTGTTAAGGATATACGAGGAACATGAATCACAACCATATGTGCGCGACATGGTGATGACATATCAAGATAAACAGCGCATGACCTTGCAGGTGGGGCCCAGTTAGAATGTTCTCCAGGTCGAGTAGCCCATCCCGCTCAAGGTTTGTTGAACGGTGATGACCAAAATACCCATGTTTCCAGATGTGAATTATTCAAACCCCAAAGAATTCTTCTCAACACATGGCTATGATGCTCCCCCACTACTACTGCTCGTGATTAGAGATGCACATATCGTCAGCCACCAAGGGACATGTTCAGCTGGTTATGGTCAAGCAACTGACAAGCAAATCTGTGGTATGGAGCAGACTATTTGCTGTAGCCCATCTTATTATTATTTTCATTATTGTTGTTGCTGTTATTGTTGTTTTCATTATATATATATATATATATATATATATATATATATATATATATATATATACGCCCGTATCACTTCATGATTGCGTATTACGTATATGATTAAGTCTTTTAAACATAGTACCTATTAGAAATGTCATATTATATATCCATCGCCTTTCAATAATTCATGATCTTACGCTTCTCTTCTTGGTCTTGTTTTCTGTTTCAATTTTCTGCTCGTTTGTATTCATCTCTTGTTGGCCGTCTATTCTCTCACACTCCCTCTCTACGTCTCACTCACTCACCCGTGTTTTTTTTTTGTTTTTGTTTTTCTGTCAACCCCACATCTATCAATCAAATTATCTTTCCAGTTTATTCATTGCTGCCCTTTGTTGTGTTCGTTGTTTCTTTGTACCGCCTTCCTTACACTTGCTACTTTTCTTGTGTTGTCATACACTTGAGAGACATAAATTGAAAAATCACTAACAAAAAAAAATGGGGGACGTGTGACTTAGCGTTTTATACAGGGAGATATACCAACGAGTAGGAGACAGACTGAGCGTGATTGTTTTTGTATACAAAATTCTACATAGACACAAACATCTCGAATCGTAATATGCATACGTTAGTTAAAAGACTAAACGTAAATCGGTAAAGTGAGATACCTTCACTCTCTTTCTTTCGTTCGTTCAATCATTCTCTCTCTCTCCCTCTCCCTCGTCATCAATTTGAAAGCTTGCTTTGGACTTCTTCAGTTAACTGAAAGTTTCAGTTTATTAAAAGTTCCTTTTATTAAACTTCTTATTAAACTCATGCACGATATTCTCATTTAACTGTCACTTCACAAGATAGAGTTGTTGGCAGCTCATGCTGTTCCGTTTGACTAGATATAGATTAGTATTTTTACAGAAAGCTTTAGCAATGAAGTTTTACATTTTGCTTGATTTAGCCTCAGGCCAGCACTGACGTTGCAAACTTATCATTAAAGGGTTTTCAGCCACGATACATATTCTCTAGAGCATCGATTATCCTGAAATATATGATCCAATGTGGTCCACCTGTATTCTTTTATTGGTTAGCAAAGAAAGATTTCGTTTATTAAAAGCGGAGAATTGACTCAAACACTCGCTTCGGAATATACTCTCATAAAAAACCCAAGAACCAAGGGTTAGTGTTAAACTGGGTGAGAGGGAATCAGATTTGTCCGGCTTTTTTTTTAATCCTAAACGTTTATACAACTGTGAAAGTGCTTCCTCACTCTGTATTTTGCAACTAAGTATTTCCATAAGTTTGCTGGCATTTTTACGAAAAGTTATGCTAAACTGTGTGGTACAAGCATTTTTACATAAGGGCAACATGGTATGAATAATGAGATGAAGAGAGATGGTTAAGTAAATTAGGTGTTATGTATTAGTATATGTTGTATACAAGTATATTTTTACTTCCACACAGGAACAAGTGAGATAAAGGATGGTGGAAAATACAATAGCGAACAGCGTGATGGCGCAAAGATTAGGACGTGTGTAGGACATTTCTAAATCGTTTCCTATATAAGGAAATTTTTGTTTTCTCTTATGTACGCCCTAAAGTGTTTTAGGAAAGGCATGTTATTATTTGTTGATAATTTGTGGAGATGATTTGGACCGAGAAATCGCAGTTGATTAAAATTCTAGTGCTTATGAGTGTAGTTTTGTTTGAAACGTAAAAGTTTAAGTAAGAAGGAAATTCAAAGACATAACCAGTAAAAAAATATAAGTAAACACAAACATGTGTACATGAGTGTCTATATTGCCATATATATACATGCATGTTTGTATGCATGTATATATATATATATATATATACACACACATATATGCATATATATGTGTATATATGTATGTATGTATGTATGTATGTATAAACATATATGTATGTACATATTCACATACATATAGTGTTCTATATACGTGCATATAAATATAATATGGATAAAAGAATATATATATATATATATATATATATATATATATATATATATACGCATATAGATGCATGTATATATTTATATATACATACATATACATATGTGTATGCACATGTATATATATATATATATATATATATATGTATATACATATTGGCTCATACATTTACATACAAACATACATATACATATATATATATATGTGTGCATTCAAAGGGCAGATATTTTTCAGTGTATGTCTACTAATTGCTTTTGCAAGTCTTTAGTCGGCCCGGGACCACAATAAAATCCACTTGCTCAATGTGCTACGCTATGGGGCTGAACTCGGAATCTTGTGGTTGAGTAATTTAATTAAATATTTCCTTGATAAGGACTTCTGTTGCAAATAACACAAGTTGATAATTTTGCACATCGAACAATAAGTACGAGAAACAATGTTAAAACTATTAATTTTTTTTTTTTATAATTCTTGGAAATGAGGCTGTGAAGATCTGGAATGGTTGAGTTTGGATTAACGAAAATTATTTTTCCAAACTAAATGCAAGAAGCTGACAGGAAAAATATGTTATCAAGGGATCATATCTGGAATATAGTCGTGTCTTAAAGAGAAATGAAGTGTTTTATTCACAACGATATTATATCGCTCAGCCTGCAGAAAAGGCTTGACGGAATTACTTGTGCAGAATATTCTAGATATGTTACATTTGTATTCGTCGAATTAAGAAATGTATTTTTAAGTTACATAGGATGAATTTAATGAAACGTATAACTGGAAAACTGTTCATTATGTATTTATATATGTATATATATATATATATATATATATATATATATATATATATATATATATATATATATATATATATATATATATATCATGATAGATCGCTGACCACTACACATATATTTTTTTCTCTCCTTGTTTCTTTCTGCGTTCCTTTCTGTGAATTCTCCTATATATATATATATATATATATATATATATGTGTGTGTGTGTGTGTGTGTGAGTATGTATAGAGATATATGTATATATGTATACACACACATAGTCACACACATAAATTTCCGTATGAAGAGAGAGAGAGAGAGAGAGAGAGAGAGAGAGAGAGAGAGAGAGAGAGAGAGAGAGAGAGAGAGAGAGAGATTTATTAGGAGCTGAAAATTTGTATTGTTTTACCTTACAAATATTTGAGATGATCATCGCTGGAATGTCTGATAAATACTAAACTCTGATTATCACCAACAATTATTAATAACACACGTTATAGTTGTTTTGGCCTTAGGTAGACCCTGATTGCATAGAATTTTCCACAATACCATTTTCCTCATGATAATTTTGTCTATTTCATTCGATCTTAGCGTGTTTTCCACAGTATTTTCCATAACTTTAGTCATATTTTGTAGATGAGGGAGAGCTTGAACTTCCAAAGAAACGATACAAGAAAGTAGCATATCTGTGTGTGTGTGTGTATATATACATACATACATACATACATACATATATATATATATATATATATATATATATATATATATATATATATATATATATATAT
>NC_142938.1:71929164-71941664 GCF_046866305.1 Octopus bimaculoides | reverse complement strand
AATATTTATATATAAATTTAATTATTTGTATATATATATTTATATTTATATATGTATATGCATATATATATGTATGTATTATATATATGTGTGTACATATATATATATATATATATATATATATATATATATATATATATATATATATATGTATGTATGTATGTATGTATGTATATGTATATATGCATGTTTATGCACAATGATATGTGGGTACACACACACACACACACTCACACACACACACACCCATACAAATATATATGTATAAATATATATATGTATATAATTCTGTCTTATATACACACATATATAATTGTATTTGCGTTTTGGCGTGTGTCTATATATGCATACAGCCAAGCATGTACTTACGGTTACACACACATATATACATACATATATATATATATATATATATATATATATATATATATATATATATATATATATATATGTAATATATATATATATATGTGTGTGTGTGTTTGTGTGTGTGTAAATATATATATTTATATATGTATATATAGATATATGCGTATATATATATATATATATATATATATATATATATATATATAACGTGAGAGAGTTAGGGGTTGGGGGTACAACCCACTATATTTATATATATATATATACATTTATATACATATACACATATATATAAATGTCTATATATATATATATGTATATGCATATTGGAGTATGAGTGTGTGCGTGTGAGAGGGAGTGAGAGAGAGAGAGTGTGGGGAAGACAGAGAGACACAGACAGACAGACAGATATTTATGCAATAGTTTATTTATAGATAAGTGAAGAAAATATACAGCAGACAGAGGCGTAAACAACGAGAAACACACACACACTCAAGCACGGTCATACACACGCATGCATGCTCTCATACATTCACGAACACATACAAACACACACACACACACTCACAGAATACGTAAACTCATATGCGCGCACACACACAAATACACTCTTGCTCATATACACATATACATACGGGAAGATAAAAAAAATATTTAAATGTGATGCGCCATATCTGAACACTAAAATGACCAACATACATGCTGGTGGTGTTCAAGAATTTCTTGATGATGATAATGATGATGATAATGATGATGATGATGATGATGATGATGATGATGGTCATGATGACGATGTTCATAAAGAGATGGTAAACGACGGTGAAGACGTCGATGACGGAGAAGGAGAACAAAGAGATGACGGTGGGGAAGCTGATGTCTCTTTCGAGGCGGTGAAAATTGAGGCTCAGTAATGGTGACAGCGACACCTATATATGTAGAGATATTTATCATATATATATATATATATATATATATATATATATATATATATATATATATATATATATATATATAAATATATATATATATATATATATTACTGACAGATATAAAAATATAGTTACATACAAACATATATACATGTAAAATTACATCTCAATATATATATGTACACACACATATATATATAACAGAATATAGTAATACACACACACACACACACAAATATATATATATATATATATATATGTATATGTATGTATATATATATATATATATATATATATATATATATATATATATATATATATATATATATATATATACATAGATAGACGTATATATATATACTTATATTTATACAGGTGTATATCTGTATATGTGCGTATATATATAGTAATATTTTTTGTGCATATGTATATATTTACATATATATATATATATATATATATATATATATATATATATATATATATATATATATATATATATATATATGTATATATATGTATATGTGTATATATATACATGCACATATATGTTTGTCTGTGTGTGTGTGTGTGTGTGTGTGCGTCTCTGATTGCGTGTGCAGTTATATACACTTACATTTATTTATCAGTGCGCTTGTAAATTTCTTTCCATGTCACCGTGTACTGGTATATAGAACAAGTCGTACGTAGGAAGGGCGGTTGGGTATATACGCATGTGTGCCTGCATTCATTTATGTGTCATTGTATGCACACACTCACACACACGCACAAACATACATATATATATATATGCATGCACATGTGTGTGCATGTGTTTATATATATATATATATATATATATATATATATATATGTGTGTGTGTGTGTGTGTGTGTGTGTGTGTGTGTGTGTGTGTGTGTGTGTGTGTGTGTGGGCGTTTGTGACTATATCTATAGACACAATATATGGTAACAATATCGTAACAATATATAAATATATATGTAACTACATGTATATGTGTGTTCGTGTATATATATATATATATATATATATATGCGTGTATGTGTATGTATACAACTTGTATATAATTCATACATACATACATACATACATACATACATACATACATATATACGTACATATACACGAACATATTTTGTTCATGCATGCATGTCTATATGTGTATGCTTGAACGATTTACGGATCGTTAGATAGGTAGATGAATATATACCTATAGATGCGCATACTGACACGATGTGCCTGCATATAAACGCACGCACACACACACAAGCACACACATACATATGGAGAAAGACACACGATAAGCTCAAACATTTATTGATATTATATACTTATACACATATAAATATAAATATACATATTATTTCATATATATATATAAATAAATATGTGTGTGTGTAAGTATATAGGTACTTATACATATATATGTATATGTAAGGACAAGTATATATATAAATATAAATATAAATATATATATATATATATATATATATATATATATATATATATATATATATATATATATATATATATATATATATATATATATATATATATAATAGCGCAAACATCTTGAGATCAGACCTACCATTTGATTGGCTGTTGAGGCGGAAGATTCCATTCTACTTATTGTTGTATAACGCTGCAGCATATTTTATTTGACTCGGAGTTCCGAGAGAGAATTTTAACTATGGGAGCATTTGAACTAGGAAGGTAGATTTTGAAATTTAACGTCCACGATCATTCATGATAAAAGAGAGATATTTCAGTACATATATACGCTTGAATACGTATAGTTGTATGTGTATGCTCAGATATATATATATATATATATATATATATATATACATGCATATGACATCTATAGATATGCAAATACACATATATAAACCCATTAGATATGTATGTATATGTATATATACATATATATCTCTCTATATATATGTCTGAACGTATATATTTATATACGTATATAGATAGATATATATATATATATATATATATATATATATATATATATATATATATATATATATACCTATATACATATATATATATATAGTCGTGTATATATATGTACGTATATATATATATATATATATATATATATATATATTTTTTTTTTTTATTTTTTATTTATTTATTTATGTGTTTCAGCCAAGTGGCTGCGGTCATGCTGGTGCACCACCGTGATTTTCACGTTCCTTGCATGGCACTTCTCCCCCACCTGACATGGTCCAATCAAGAGTTTTGATGGCACATCTGGTGTATAAGAGAATTTGACACAGCTGCCCTAAACTGCGTCTCATTACGAGCCATTGGTTCGTCTAGTATCGTGGAGAGGAAAGCGTATATATATATATATGTTTATATATATATATATATATGTGTGTGTATATATGTGTATATATATATATATATATATATTTATATATATATATATATATATATATATATATATGTATATATATATATATATATATATATATATATATATATATATATATATATATATATATATATATATATATATATATATATAAATATATGTATGTACACATATACTTATATACATATATATATATATATATATATATATATATATATATATACACACATATATACTTAGTGAGATATATTTTAATGTCTATACATATTTATCTGGATCACTCTCTGTGTATAGATTTATTTCATATATATATATATATTTATATATATGTTTATATATGCGTACATATTATGTGTGTGTGCGTGCGCTCGCGTATCCAGGTATTTATATGTGTCCTTACATGTTCACATACTTACATATTTATATGAGTAGACATATTTGCATATAATTATATATACATATACGTATTTGTATACATAAATAGATATGTACCTATTTGGATATATATACATACATATATATATATGCCTATATGTATGTATATATATATGCATATATACACACACACACACATATATATATATATATATATATATATATATATATATATATATATATATATATATATATATATATATATATATATACACAGAGGCATATATATATAGATATATATATTTATACACACATTCATGCATAAACAGATACATATGCATATATAAATATCTATCTATTTATACATATATACGTATTACTGTAGGTATTAAGGAATGCTAGCCCCATGATCTTTCGTGTTCTTCCTTTTTACAGAATCTCCTGTACAATGTTCCAGGAACTGAAGAATGATGGCACCTTTACACTGGATAACTCTACCGAATGCTGGCAACACAATGGATTCCTCGAAAGACACACCTTTTGTGACAGTCATTACGTTGTGAAGAATGGGTGTTATAGATAAACATATACATATACTCAAGAATCTTGAAACAATCATGAAGTTTGTATTTTCCCCGTCATATCTACCCCAAACTTATTATTCGTTTTAATTAGAGGGAGACAGCCACAGAACAATACTCTTCAACAACACGAAATGTTAAACTAAGTCATGGTGTACATTATTTACGTTATTTACATTATTTACATTTGACGGATATTTGTCCTCATCTTATTTGTTGTCAACACAACGTTTCGGCTGGTATATGGCATATGGCGTATTGGTTAAGAGCGCGGTCTACTAACCCCAAGATTCTGAGTTCGATTCCAGACGGTGACCAGAATAATAATAATACTAATAATAATAATAATAATATAAACAACAATAACGTCATCGAAAAATACCTTAGGAATGAGAACCCAGGTTCCAAATTTCCCCAAGACACCTGATAAAGACTGGAGGCTGTATCAGCCGAAACGTTGTGTTCACAACAAGATGAGGACAAATATCCGTCATCTTTAAATAATGTAAATAATGTACATAATTCCTCATCTCTTAAATATAGAACTAAACCATGGTGGGTTTTAAATGTAGGAATTTATATTCTTTACGAATACGACTGAAATCAACTCACATTTCTAAAGAATATGAATACATGATATATTCTATATAAAGACGGTGTTCTGGCAGAATCGTTAGCAAGTTTTTCAAAATTCTCAACCGGTACTTGTTTCATCGTTGCCACAGGATGAAAGGCAAAGTCGATCTCGGCGGAATGTTAAGTCTGAACATAAAGGCGGACGAAATGCCGCGAAGCATTTTTGCCCCCGCAGTGTGCTAATGACTCCGCTAGCATCCCACATATATATATATATATATATATATATATATATATATATATATATATATATATATATATATATATATCTGGCGAGCTGGTAGATTCATTAGCACACCGGAGCTAAATGCTTAGTAGCACTTCACCCGTTCTATATATATATATATCTCCATGCCATAGATGTTATCCAAGGGAATGGTATATGCCGATACAGCGGTAACGGCGTAATTCGTTGCGAATGCTGAGTGAAATGGAGCAACGTGAAATAAAGTGTCTTGCTTAAGAACACATCACACAGCCAAGTGCAGTAATCGAAACAACTCCCTAATGATTGTGATCTGATTGTGAGCCGGACACTCTCACCATTGTGTGTGTGTGTGTGTGTGAGAGAGAGAGGGAGAGAGGGAGGGAGAAACAGAGAGTGAGAGAGAAACAGTGAGACTAAGAGACAAAGATAGCTAGATAGATAGATATGTAGATATACATACACACACACACAAACATATATATATATATGTACATCCACACACATATATTTATATATATATATATATATATATATAAATACTCACACACAATTTACTATTTATTGTTATCCTTCTTTTTCTTCTTCTTCTTCTTCTTCTTCTTCTTCTTATTATTATTATTATTATTATTATTATTATTATTATTATTATTATTATTATTATTATTTCTTCTCCAATTTTGTCTCCATTTCTTGCCGAGTGTTTTCCCAATCATCGCATACATTCACAGAGCATTCAAGTAAACAGAACAGGTTTTCCATTTACAAAATCAAGTAACGTTACGTATGAAAAATTACATGGAAGTTTATCGTTCTCAAATCGCCAATGCTCTTCCCATTACCTGTAAGAAACCGGTTAGGACAAACTGCTACACTTTTTGCAAAGGTAATAAACAATGGATCATTCTCAAACCAATTTTCAGTCTTCGTATAATTTTTTTTTTATCATTCCTGGTGTTCCTACAATCTCTGGTATTGCAAATGCCTTCAGATGACACATTTTTTTTTTTTTTCGATTTGAATGAGCAACATCTTAATATCTTCTGAGCCTGAATATTATACTCCCAAAGAATACTCATACCAACCAATAAACAGACTTTATTATTTTGTTTTTTTTTACAACAATTTTCAGTTTATTAGTTTTAATGTTACTCTCTGTATGTATCAGAAAATCCCGCAGAATCGTTACATTTTCCTCCGCAGTTACAGCCTCAGTGTGATGCTAATGTCATTTGTCAACAGTTTTGATTTATAGTGTCGTGTTTATTACCTCTGCCTTAGAGAAAGGTGGAGGTATTGTTTTTCAATTGTCTTTGTTTGTCCGTGGACAATATAGCTCAAGAACTGCTGGATGAATTCGGATGAAACTTTCAGGGATATTTGGCGTCGTAACAACCTGATTAGATTATGGGATCGGTCCGATACTGGACAAGGATTCTGGATTATTTTTCCTGTTTTTTTTTTTTTACTTAATTTTTGAGAGCGGTCAGGTTCATTTTTTAGTATTCTCGTTTGTGAGAGCAGTCGAGTTTATTTCAGATATTCTCATTTTAAATATCATCTCCGGGTAATCGCTAGTGTTGCTTAGTCGGAGGCTTGCGCTCTCTGGGTGCTCTTGTTTTTGTTATTATTGTTATTTTGTTCATTATTGAAACTTTTGCTCCGAAGGCCAGCTTTTTTAATAGCATAACAACGAAAACAATTTTGGAAATTGGAAACGAAATGATTGTAGTCTTTTAATATCTTAAAATTACTTGGTTTAATCTCCGACTGGTTCTTTTTTACCATCTCTTATATCAATCCAAATCTACTTTACTAGAAAACATTTTCAAATAACATTTACTCTCTTGACGGCTCTTAGCTGTTATTTCCTTCCCATTGTTCGGGTAAATTTGCTACGAGTTGTTGTCATTGTTTCATTTATATGTGAACTTTTACATTCGATGATTCGTTATGCAATATGAAACTGGGAAACACATTAGTCACTCAGTCGATATACATATGCGAGGGTCACTTGAAAAGTTGATAGGCTGATCAAGGTAATCTCCTGCAGTGTCACGAAATGAGGATTAGCTTTCGACATGGCCTCCCTCGTGGTCAACACATTTCTTCCAAGAGTGTTGCTGTGTTTGGATCTCAATGGTGAAGAGGATTTCATCCTGTTGGTTAAAGTGTCTTCAACACCAAATATGACGTCACCATCACTGTTGAACTGGACTCAGCCAACTGCATTTTTTTTCGTGAAGCCAATTCAAAAGAACAGGGTGGGTGATCCACCCGTTCAAAGCCACAGTTACGCACAGAAGTTATTGAAGCAAGGTCTTGCGTGCTAGAGCATTGTCCTGAGGAAACAAGACCCCTTTCGTCATTTTCCCCGGGTCTTTGCATTTGATTGTCTTTCGTAACTGCCTCAGCAAGTTGGCATAGTACTCTCTGTTGGTGGAGTGGCTTTTTGAAGATAGTCAATAAACACAATGCATTTTGCGTCCCAAACTGCTGAAGTCAAAGCAGATGAAACGACCTTGGCGTTCCCTTCTCTGGAGCAGATGAGGTTGGGTGTTTCCACAACATGGATTGTCTCTTAGTCTTTTTGTCTCTAGGTTAAGAAACGTTCAAGGAGACCAACTGGATCTGTCTCAAACAACGGCAGATTTTGCCACAGTATGATGAGCTCGTGTGCTTTTGATGAGGTATCAAAAGACGTGGCACCCACCAAGCAGAAACCTTCCTTGTACCAAGTTCATTGTGCAGAATATTCTCAACTCTCTCACTGAATATTCTAATAGCATTGACTTCTTGATTTATAGTCAGTCGTCTGTCGTCCATCAGAATGTGGTGAACATGATAACGGTTTTCCTCGGTATTGGCAGTCGCAGGACGCCTAGACTTTGGATCATCTTCAAGACACTCCCTTCCCCGACTTTTGCAGTGTTGATAAAGCTGGATCGACATTCCCTAATGTAGCAAATATGTCAATATGAATATCCCTGGGGGCTAAAGTCTTTTTCTGAAGGTACTTGATAACACAACATTCCCAAATTTTGTCCATTTTAAAGAGAAATCACTACCAGTTACGTTTGGAGATTTCTTTCAATAGTTTACCTGAAAAAAATAAATAAATAAAATAAAAGTAAAACAATGCTGTTATTAATAAGAATGGTTGAAATTAATTCATGCAAGATTTCTCAGCTTCAGCATCACTCCTTAATAGTCAGCTGATAAACTATTCAGCCAACCTCTTAGTGAATCTACTTTTTTCTCTTTTCTTCGTTGTTGCGTAAGTAATTCTGTTTAACAACAGGTATTCTAATGCTGCTTTTCTTCATACCTGTACATTCTACCTCCTTGAGGTCTTATCACCACTTCGTAGATGATTGCTTATCTTAAGTATTTTCCATTAATGTGTCATGTAACGCTTTAACGCGCGTCCTCTAATTACATTCGGGTATCTGAAGCTGTTTCCATTGGCTCTTTGAAAATTTATGTTATAAAGAACAACGTTTACGTGAAATGCAGCAGCTGATATTGACGTTGATTTGGTCCTCGATTATTTTGTGGTCAGTTAAGAAGCATATTTAAATTAAGAGTAATTAAAATCTACATATATTGATATATCCTTGTGTTTATTGTTGAGTGCTGCGTGAAACTACATAAGTGTTCATCTATTTGTACGAAGCTGAACATTTTCTTTAAACCCGCTTTTCTTACTAATACATTAGTGCATTAAGATTCACCTCACTTCCCGGTTACTTTATCTAAATGTATATTACAATTTTCTTGATCTGTTTGGCTGAATTCTTGATTATTATTTACATGAGTTGCTCATTTATTTTTCTATTTCGGTAATATTTAACATCACTCTGAACAGACATGTTCCTTCTCTCCAGGGGTACAAAAACCATCATAGTGTTCGATTTCACAGTAACCTGGGAGGAGAGTCTCGATATTTCCCACCAGGTAAAGAAAACCAAATACCAGGACTTAGTTGACGATGCCCTTGTCGAAGGATGGCATACAGGATGGCTTTCCACCTGCATCTACGCTATTTATTACAGAAGATAGGTCTAGAACGTAGTGCTCTGAAGGAGGCCATTAAAGAAATAGGTACAGCAGCTGAAAGGAGATCGAAGAGGCTAAGGCTGATACAAGACTTCATTCGGAACCCTTCCACAGGCGAAGACTATTTCAGTCCTCGAATCCCCACTCAGACGAAGCATAAACTCTTATGGCTGAAACACTCGCGACACAGATATAACTTTTTATGACAGGGAAATGTTTCCAGCATTGTGATTAATTTAGAAGTGCGTGCAATCGCTGTCCTGTTGCTACATTAGATTGTGTCGTGTATTGAACTTCTATCAAAATATAACACATTCTCTACATTTGTTTAAATAATTAAAAACAGCCAATCACCTGATATGCATGAGTTTTATGTGAACTTGTTGGGGTTTTTTTCTCTATGTATTGCAATTAAAATAAACGGGGACACATGACTGGTTTCATCACTGCAGGATCACGGTTGAGGCTGTTACCTCTTCTCAACAGTTTTGCTGTTGGTTGTGCTTCCGCTACGGCGAGATAGAAATTCGCATTTTATGGCATTTGATCGTTGGCTATTTGATTCTTGTTCCTATACCTAGGCTTACGAAATAAGCAAATCACAAAACTTCACAGTTTGTAATGACTGCTTGGTGCAAAACATCTCTGATGATTATATCACCCACCTAATGGTGTACTGATATCTCTCAAGTGGTGTACATCGCTAATTGACATATACTAATTAATTACTTAATATTCTTATATAGCGTTTAACTATTTTGTGTGATTTATTACAGCAAGGCCATCGTCTTATTATGGACGAGGCTAGATATAAAATAGAGGTGCATTTACAACTCCTCATTAAATATTTTAATAATTAGTACTGAATACATACGATTTACACACGCTTATGTTTTAAAGACGTGATATGTATGTATGTTATGTATATATGTGTTCATATATATGACATCTTCAATACATAAATCCTGTGTATTTAGTACTAATTAAGAAATTATTAAAGGAGTAGTTTTAAATGTATATAATGTACATGCGAGTAATAGAACGCAATTAGAGAAATAGAACTGTTTGCTTAATATTCAATTATTTACCAAAGTGCTTTATTTTATTTCTAACCATCTGCAGAAATTTTCCTCAAGAGCTTTCTTGAAATGTTAGTTGGCCCACAAAGTGCCCTGCTGGCCCGGATCGAATAACAACCATTCTGTCTTTGCCATTCTAATATACTGAGAATTAAATTGTTTGCTAATATATATATATATATATATATATATATAGAGAGTTATTAATATTTCTAAGTCTCTCTAAAGGAGACTACGGCAGCGGTACTGGAAATTAATAGTTATCGCCAAGCCAACATGGCAGTCCCAAAATTAGGACGAAAGCTGCCGTGAATTAGCTCCAAGAAGCCATCGCCTCTAGCTAGCTATGTGACACACGAAACCTGTGTCCTTTATAACCTTCGAACAGGGGAGGTCAGCAGTGTCCCCCTGCTGGTTTGGCATCTGCAGACTAGACTAGTTTCAGGGTGTTGCCCCTTGTCAATGCAGAGTAGCCAAGCCTTAGCCAGGCGGCGCTGCTGACTATCTGCTATATATATATAGAGAGAGAGAGAGAGAGAAAGAGAGAGAGAGAGGCAGGAGTGGCTGTGTGGTAGGTAGCCTGCTTACCAACAACGTGGTTCTGGGTTCAGTCCCACTGCGTGGCAACTTGAGCAAGTGTCTTCTACTACAGCCTCGGGCCGACCAAAGTCTTGTGAGTTGATTTCGTAGACGGATACTGAAAGAAGCCCGTCGTATATATGTATATATATATATATGTATGTGTGTCTGTGCTTGTTCCCCCCCCCAAAAAAAACATCACTTGACAACCGATGCTAGTGTGTTTATGTCCCCTGTAACTTAGCGGTTCGGCAAAAGAGACTGATAGAATGAGTACTAGGCTTCCAAAGAATAAGTCCTGGGATCGATTTGCTCGACTAAAGGCGGTGGTCCAGCATGGCCGCAGTCAAATGACTGGAACAAGTGAAAGAGTAAAAGAGCATATATATATATATATATATATATATATATATATATATATATATATATATATATATATGTGTGTGTGTGTGTGTGTGTGTGTGTGTGTGAGTGAGTGTGTGTGTTTGCGTGTGTGTGTGTGTGTGTGTGTGGGTGTGTGTGTAATTTCTGTCAGCTTGTGTAACATTAAGGTGATGTGGGCGATATTTCTTGCAAGACGAGATGCCACAACGAGGTCGAGACCTCGATGTCGAGTGCGCGATGAACTGCGAAGGCTATACGTGTTATGTGTCACTTTAAGTGTACCTATGCGTGACATGCTTTCTTCATTTGCATGAATATCAAGCATGTATACTACATAAGAGTGCGTACGTAATTGTAATAACAGGTAGCTGTACCTGTGCGTGTGTCACGTGTGAAAATATAGGTGAGGCAAGTGAGATAGATGTAGCCATAGCTCTGATTCATATACGAGAGAGAGAGAACGTGAAATAGAAGCGTTTATGTGTGTGCGGTACAAACGTGAGTATGATGTCATGTAGGGATTTCTGACATGTATAAGGAAATGTACTTATGATTGCACACACACAGACACACATACAAGCATCACTCCCTACACGCACATGTATATATGAGTACATATCCATATGTGTGTGTGTGGGGGGTGTACTGGCGGATTTGGATGTATAAAGACGTTGACAAAGGGAAATGGAGGGATAAAGATATATATTTAAATTTATGCATAGATAGATACATGCACATTATCTATGAAATATGTCTACCTATCTATGCGTCTGTGTCTGTGAATATGTATTGTATGTATGTATGTGTGTAAACATACATACACACATATATATATATATATATATATATATATATATATATATATATATATATATATATATATATAGATATATATGTATACAAACAAGAGCATCCATA
>NC_142938.1:71901664-71924164 GCF_046866305.1 Octopus bimaculoides | reverse complement strand
TCCGAGTTTAGACTCCGTCGCGGTCGACTTTGCGGTCGACTCATATTCTGTTTGGGTCAATAGGTTCGTCTTTGTAACCTACCAATTGTTCTTCAACAGCTTCTGGAATTGCAATATGTTCACTTTCTTCTACATCATGCCACACATTTATACTAAGCAACAGATGTCTACGTCTATAGGCCACCTTTCTTTGTACGGTCGAGGTAGATTGGAATGAGTTCGACACTCTTTAGGATTGTAGTGGAGTACCTCTAGCCGCTTACTCGGTGAGAAATCTCACCATTACCGTGCTGAAATTTCTTCCTCAGGTGACATATATTTTGGTTTCGAGTCACTTTCATACACTACACTGATTCTTCCCGATCACATAGCATTTCTAGTTATTTTCGTGCACGCCGCAAAGAGATAGTTCTTAAAAAGTGAAAACCTACTCGAGCGAAATTACTTTTACGCATGCATCTCTCGCTTGGCAGCGCTTCTGCTTGCATGTGAATGGCACTCGCATTGTGGATGTTGTTTTGCTATCGTTGCTGTTGATGTTGTTGTTACTGTGGCGGTGGTCGTCGTCTTCGTCGTCGTCGTCGTTGTTGTTGTTGTTTATGATACGATGATGAGGCTTAGCGTATTCTCAAAATCATCTTTAAAAAATACATGTTTCTGAAAGCACAAAGTTTTCCTTCTCTTCTCCAAATGAAACGTAAACTGTTGTAAAACATTTTTTTTATTATTGCATTCCCCCTATTATATGTTTCTCTGAGTTCATAGGCATTACTTAGCCGACTCGAAGGCAATATGATAACGAAAATAGTCGAGGCTAAAATGGACCAAAGGAATACAGTTCTGTATTTAAGAGGTAAGGAATTATGTACGTTAATTACAGTAAATAATGGACCAAATTGCTTGAATAAAATTGAAATAAAGTTTGTTATTTATGAGAAACAATTAAATAATGAAATTCACTTCGTAAATTTCGGTTTCGTGCAAAACCATGTAAAGTTACTAATCCTCTTCCGTGTGATACAGAGATACGCGAAAGAAAGAGTTTACTGTTTAATCCTTTCTGCTATAAGCAAAGGGACTGAAATTTTGTAGAAACGGATAGTCAACCATATCTGTCCCAGTGCGGAACTGCGACGTATTTCCTTGGCCCCGCAAGGATGAAAAGCAAGGTCCACCTGGGCGGAATTTGAATTCATAACGTAAACACAGGCAAAATGCTGCAAATATTTGTTTCAAGGAAATAGCTGTTCTGCCAGCTTATCGGCTTTGGTTTAATACTTTGACACACGGCCAGCAATTCTATGTGGCGGAGATTACTCGGATATACCGAACCCAGTACTTGACTGATCCTTTATTTCAGCGAAAGGATCAATAGCAATACTCTTTTACTTGTTTCAGTCATTTGACTGTGGCCAAGCCGGAGCACCGCCTTTAGTCGAAGAAATCGACCCCAGGACTTATTCTTTGTAAGCCCAGTACTTATTCTATCGGTCACTTTTGCCGAAGCGCTAAGTTACGGGGACGTAAACACACCAGCATTGGTTGTCAAGCGATGTTGGGGGACAAACACAGACACACAAACTTATACACACACATACATATATATATATATATATATATATATATATATATATATATATATATATATATATATATATATATATATAAATATATATATATACATATATAGGACGGGCTTCTTTCAGTTTCCGTCTACCAAATCCACTCATAAGGCTTTGGTCGGCCCGAGGCTATACTAGAAGACACTTGCCCAAGGTGCCATGCAGTGGAACTGAACCCAGAACCATGTGGTTGGTAAGCAAGCTACTTACCACACAAGCCACTCCTGAAATGTTGACCTTGCGTGATTAGAAATCAGAGCTTTAAGAGGTTGAAGAAACGATGTTAAACATTTCATCCGACGCTATATTACAATGCCAGTACTAAACCACAAATTACCCACACCGCACATTCAACACAATTACCACCCAGTAATTTAACTCCCACCCATGAAGGTTAACATCAAATCCTTCAGGCATTTTGCGCATCAGATTTCAACAGACCGGAAAGCAAAAGCTAAACGAAACTTGCTTTACCTCGTGAAAGGTTTTTTGTAGAAAAACCATTTGCATGTTATGCTTTCTTGGTCTGTGTCAAAATAAAAACTAACATCCAGCTGGAAAATAACTAAAAAAAGGTATCAAACTTCCTCTACGATATTTCGCAAAATTTAATGCAAATTGCTAGGATATCACGTAGCTCCAGTTTCTAACTCCGTCAAATATCGACAAAGCAAAATACAACGCCCATAGTATAGGGAGGGACTCATACTAACGTATAAGATGTCGTCTCTCCCTGTATCGAAATCTAGGCCTCTGCATTGTATTAACCCTTCATCTCCGATATAAACTTATATTTTAGAATGTTGATGCTTAACTTTTTCGCCATACTAACAGTAGTTGTTGTTGCTACTCCGTCGCTTACAACGACGACGAGGGTTCCAGTTGATCCGATCAACGGAACAGCCTGCTCGTGAAATTACCGTGCAAGTGGCTGAGCACTCCACAGACACGTGTACACTTAACGTAGTTCTCGGGGATATTCAGTGTGACACAGAGTGACAAGGCTGACCCTTTGAGTTACAGGCACAACAGAAACAGGAAGTAAGAGTGAGAGAAAGTTGTGGTGAAAGAGTACAGCAGGGTTCGCCACCATCCCCTGCCGGAGCCTCGTGGAGTTTTAGGTGTTTTCGCTCAATAAACACTCACAACGCTCGGTCTGGGAATCGAAACCGCGATCCTATGACCGCGAGTCCGCTACCCTAACCACTGGGCCATTGCGCCTCCACCTAACAGTAGTACGGTGTTGTAAAACGTATCACAGCTCTGCCAATGTCGTTTGGAATTTCTTCAGTCTCAATCTTTCTGCATCTTTGTTATGTCTCAAGCTACTGCTATCTAGCACCTTCGGATGATCTCTACTCAACCGCTACACAACTGCTACTCAACACCTCTACCACGGCCAGACTACCTCTATTTATATGTCTTGGGAGATCCTACTTCTTCGCCTGGGGGCGTCAACACAACAATCTTCCTAGCTGCAAACTACCGCTTGCATAGTGAATGTTGGGATTGATAATGAATTAGCTTTGCACTGAGGCATTACCTACCCCAGTCAGGAAAACGATAAACTTACTCCCTCGTACTCACACTCAAAATATACATACAGTAGGAGTTAAGTTTCATAGAATCTATAATAAATAGATTTAGAAGATAGTATCATGCAATTTGAGGTTAAAACGAGTGACGTTTCAACAATGAAAAGAGGAAAAATATTAGGAAGTAATCGGATGTAAGGACCACTTTACGACAGTCATAAAACAAACAGATACAAAAAGGTTTGAAATATTTAGGTATAACCGCATGATAAAAAAGAAACTCCATTGCTTGTTTTGTTTTAGATTTTTTCTCTTAGAAAACCAAACTTCACAAGGTTAAAATTATATTTTTAATCTAAGTAAATGGTTCAAATATGAGTCTATCCATTAACTTAGAGACCATATTTTCTTTGAAGTGTAGAGGGACATTCTTGAAACAATACAGAAGATAATGTTTGTTTAGATAGAAACGAACGAAAATCAATGAATATATATGGAACATTAGCGCCCCCTAATGATGTTTATAGGATCTATATAGCCCATGAACAAGGAAAAAGAAAATTGATTCGCTGTAAAATAGCATAGACCGAGAGGAAGTAATAGAGTTTATTACGTAAGAAATTGTATACTGCTGGTGATGAATGAGATTAGGGAATCTGGAATAATGTAAGAACTGGAGATTGGTACAGTACTAGAGAACTTAACGACAGCGAATCGTGGAAACGTGAAGAAGCCTTGGCTTGAAACATACATTTGATCACTCTGGCAAGTGGATGGATGGGTGGATGGATGGATGTAGGGAGGGATGGAGGGACGGACGGACGGACGGACGGACGGACGGATGGTTAGATGGAGGGATGGACTAATGGATAGATGGGTGGATGGATGGATGGGTGGACGGATGGGCGGATAGATAGAGGGAGGGATGGATAGATGGATGGATTGATGGAGTGACGGATGGTTAGCTGGAAGGAAGGACTAATGGATGGATGGTTAATGGAGGAATGGGCTAATGGATGGAGGGACGGACGGACGGACGGAAGGGTAGACGGAGGGAGGGAGGGAGGGATAGATGGATGAATGGATGGATGGATGGATGGAGGAAGGGTCCATATGGATGGGTGAATGGAGAGATGTATTCATAGATGGACGGATAGACGGATGGACGAACGGAAGGATACCAGCTATTGACGAAAATGAGATATCAGACCGAAAATATGGTATTCACAGATGTAAAATTGATAAGGGGAAAAAAAGCCCATCAAATATCATAATCACCGAATTCCCACAGATTATCATTTTATGTGACAATAAAAGCGAAGGTTTAACATATTGGATAAGTGAATGCAGTAAATTAACTAAACAGAAATATAAGGAGACACTTGGTAAGGTTTCACATATGGTTCATTGGGAATTATGCGAAATGCATAATATTGAAAGAATTATAAAAGGACGCCACCCTTTCCGTTTAATAAAGTGTAAAAATATCACAATCTTCAGGGATGTTAACAGTCAATGTGATTAGTTTACGGAAGGGGAGACCTGGTATCTAAAGATGAGAAAAATCGAGAGAATATTAAAGAATTGATATTGCATATAGAGAATTGGGATCAAAAGATAAGAAGAAAAAAGTGGAGAATATGAAAATTTCAAAAGAACCGTTTGTACATATTTGGTCACTAATGTTATTATTGATATAATTTGTTGGTAGGATTTTCAATAGAATAAAAAACATGTCAACTACAGCAGAAAGATAACTGTAATACCTCTGGGGATAGGATTGTCAATAGGGATCGTTTATAACAAAATTGGTAAAATATTATCTAACATAGGCGCGGGAGCGGCTGTGTGGTAAGTAGCTTGCTTATCAGCCACATGGTTCCTGGTTCATTCCCACTGCGTGGCACTTTGGGCAAGTGTCTTCTACATTAGCCTCGGGCCGACCAAAGCCTTGTGAGTGGATTTGGTAGACGGAAACTGAAAGAAGCCCGTCGTATATATGTATATATGTATATATATATATATATATATATATATATATATATATATATATATATATATATATATATATATATATATGTATGTATGTGTATATGTTTGTATGTCTGTGTCTGTCCCCCCAACATTGCTTGACAACCGATGCTGGTGTGTTTACGTCCCCGTACCTTAGCGGTTCAGCAAAAGAACCGATAGAATAAGTACTGGGCTTCCAAAGAATAAGTCCTGGGGTCGATTTGCTCGACTGAAGGCGGTGCTCCAGTATGGCCGCAGTCAAATGACTGAAACAAGTAAAATAGTAAAAGAGTAATAAGACGGAGAGAAATAATAGCAATACAGATATGAACTCGGGATATGGTCAACTGTAATGAAGACAAATAGTCACGTGAAGTAGGGAGATATAAGTGATAGCTTTGATGACAGCATCCCTATATATAATAAACATGATGATGCATTAATTAAAATTGTCAGCTAGATGTAAAACCAATGGTGATAGAGGCTATAGTTATAATCTAAAAGAGGTTCAGTAAATGTTTAACTAAGGAACTATTTTAGAGAAATACTTATTTAGCTAGACAGACACCAACCAATGGTTGTATGCAATTTCGCTGGCTAAATCTACCAAGTTATATATCTCTAGTAATATATATAACTTTATTCGTTATATGTATACGATTCTATATATGTGTTATGTAATTTTACTGGTTGTGTATGTTGATCAAGATATAACCATTCTTATGTAATTTTGACTAAGAAATATATAAGTTGTATTATAACGCAGCTACTGATAAAGCAAGCTGTTGATTCAGAACTGAATGGAGGAGAATTACACCACAAGCTGTGTATTTCGGTATTCTATAAGCATTTTGCTGTACAAATTGTCTCAAAGTTGTCATTGACCATGATAAACACACTGAGAAAAACAATGCATTGTATAATCCCTTCAGTAAAGCTATTAGATTTATGGTGCAAATTACATCATATGGATTCTTAGTATTCAGTTGGGATGTATAATTTGTAGATATCATAAGTTTACTAGAAATCCTCTGGAAACAAAACAAAGGATATTACATAATAATCTTGACTGTGTTTAGGTAAATGTATAAGTGTATATATGTATGAAAGAGAGAGTGTTTGACATATGTAGTGCATGCTTATACATATTGGCTAAGTTAAATCTCAACACAGCCGTCACTACAAGTTTCCAACTGTTTCACATTTCGTCAAACATGTAATATTGAGAAGCTCCATCTACCATTAACCCCCGAACACAGAAACATATATGCGAGTGTGTAAAAGTACGTATCTATATACAAATACATGGATATATACATGTACGCTTACTTAGATATATATGTATATATGTGCGTGTGTATGTGTGTGAATGCGGTTGTATAAATATGTGTGCGACTGCACTTGTGATTTTCTGTGTATTTCACATAATAGCAAAGTGCTCGGCCTTGTTTATTCAGTATTATGTATATCACGCTAATTAAACAATGATATGTTTTCTTTGGATTAAACAAAGCCACGATAAAGCATTAAATATAATACATCTGGTGTATATTCTCCTCTGCTCATACGTTTTAATTATTAACTTGTAAATAGCACTCTCTATCCATAGACATATATATATATGCATGTGTGCGTGTATGTTTGCCTATATGAACATATAATTTTATGTATATGCATACATATACAGGCATAAACGTGCATATATATACAAAATTACAAACATGTATATGTGTGTATGCTTATATATAACTCTCTCTCTCTCTCTCTCTCTCTCTCTCTCTCTCTATATATATATATATATATATATATATATATACACTTGTATATATGTATGTATGCGTATATATATATATATATATATATATATATATATATATATATATATATATATATATATATGTATATATATTCCATGTTCAAACCGTTTCAATGTTATATATTTCTTTTGACAACGTTCCAAACTTTCAGCGTATCTGTAAACCATTTTAATGTCTTCCCGCCTATCTCCGCCCATCTCCGCCTATTTAGAGGTTTACATCTGCGATATTTTATTCACACACACACACACACACACACACACACACACACACACACACACACACACACACACACACATTCACATACATACTTACGCAATCTCTCGCACACCCCAGTATTATATTTTATATATGTTTACATATGTAAGTGTAGCTGTACATGTGCATGGTAGTTTGTGTCTCTGTGTCTCTGTGTCTCTGTCCGTTAGTGCACATCTATGTATGTTTATACATGTGTATTTACATATGTCTGACTCTGTGTGCGTTGTATTATTATATATGGCTTGGAGTGTTTACATTTTTGTGAAACATATGCGATATATTTACAGTTATTTTACTTTAAGATTCTGTATATTTGCTCTATAATTTCTATTGTCTTAATTTCTACAATTCAACGTGTCATATCTTCTATTTGTTTTGTTTACTTAGCTCTTCTTACGTTCAGTATATGCATCTCTCATTCTCTCTCTCTCTCTTTCTCTCTCTATTTCTGTGTATATATATATATATATGTATATATATTAATATATATACGTAAATACATATGTATATGATTATATATATGTACATATATGCATACTTACATTTATGTATATATATATATATATACACACATATATATATATATATACGCAAACGTACATAACTACATTCGCACACATATACACACGCATCCACAACAGACGTACGCACACACATATATAAGAATGTATATATTTTTATATTTACATGGATATGAGTGTCTGTGTATACATATATGTACATACACATGCAAACACACGCACAAACACACACACACATATATACATATACATATGTATAATACATGCATATATACATACACATATATATATATATATATATATATATATATATATATATATATATATATATATATATGGTGGTTGTCTACTCCTTAAACAGAGTTTGACCACCTCCTGCACCTACACCTTAGCCCTTTCATGGCGTCTGATGTGGCTTTTTAAACCAGACAGTGTTTTGAAAAAACACCCACACAGATTGCACCTCTGATTTGCACTACCAATACCTGCAAGTAAGTTCTGCTCATTGTGGATCCTAACATGTCTTTTAAGACCCCCATTGGATTTGCAAACCCTCTGGCACACACCACATTCAAACGTGTGCACAGACATATAATCAGAATAGCTGGGTGAGGTTTGTTTTCCATGGGTTCGCAGGTGAGATTTGAGGCCAGCCAAGGACAGACATGGTCTGTCACAGACTGTGCACACAAAAAGGTCCTTGTCATTCACCTTCTCAGTCTTCACCTTTTTCCTTAAATGTCTCTTGAGCCCTGCTTGCATCATCCTGGCCTCTTCAAATGCTTTCACTCCACTCCACACCCTTGTTCGCCATCCAACTCTATCTGAAGCGAGGACTTCTATATCTTTTGGAGCCATTCCAATTGACTTCATAGCAGTCCTTATGCCATCCTTAAACCTTTTTTTAGGTTTATGCCGATAACGTTTCCCCTCTGCAAGCTCACCATAAAACAGCTGTTTCGGCATGCGTTCATCTGCCATTCGAACAATATGGCCACACCATCTCAATTGGTTCCTCAAAATCATGGCTTTAATTGAGGGGATGCCTGCAGATGCAAGGATATCTGTGTTTGGAGTAAAAGAATTCAATTTAATTCTTAAAATATGACGAAGGCATTTTTGGTGGAATTTTTCTAACATTTTAAAATGCCTTTCATAACAGGTCCAAGTTTCACAGGAATACAATAGGGATGTTAAGACAAATGATTTGTAAAGAGCCAGCTTTGTATTGTTATTTATATGTCGCTGGCGCCAGACGCGTGACTCCAAGCCACCAAATGCTTTTGCTGCCCTTTGAATTCGCAGGTGTATTTCCGTATCAAGATTTCCATCATCTTGAACAGAGCTTCCCAGGTAGACAAATGAATTTACAACCTCAAGTAACTTTCCCTTAACAAAAATTTTAGGGAGGTTACAAACAGCACCATACGCAGGTTGATACATCACAACTGTTTTTTTTCAGATTGATGGTCAGGCCAAAATCTTCACAAGCTGCATCAAATGCAGATACAAGGGATTGCAGACCCGATTCAGAATGACTAACCAGATCGCAATCGTCAGCATACAAAATTTCACTAATAAGTGAAGTAAAAACCTTCGTTTTAAACTTCAGTCGGGTCAAATTAAAAACATTACCCGTTGTTCGATATTTTATGTAGATACCCTCCTCAGAGTTTTGAAAGGAATGTGACACCACAACGGCAAAGTATATATATATATATATATATATATATATATATATATATATATATATATATATATATATATATATATATATATATATATATATATATATATATATATTTATATATATGTATGTGTGTATGTATGTATGTATGTATGTATGTATATATATATATATTCATTTAGCTGCATTGCTAAAGTAGCGAATATAATTAAAGATATCCTGTACATATATACAACTATAACAATTGTCTATTCGTCTAGTGTGGGCGTCTAAATATTCTGCTGAAATCGGTGATATTGAGAGTACTGTACATATTATCCATCTAAAATATAAGTTTTTCCCTATTGAAGATTGCCTTTTCTCCTTGATTTACCCCAAAGGGTTCTCAACCAGTTTTCATCTGTGGGCCCTTTTGACTACTATTTTATCCTGGTGGACTCCCAACAACCATTTGATGTTTAAAAACTAGTTTCATAGAAGATTCTTTCAAAATTCCTATTTTGTTTTTTACACATTAACTTGTGTAGGAGGAATAATATTTAACGTCAAAGAAAGAAACCCAAGAGTCTTTTGTCATAAATGCGTCGAAAGCAAAATTTTGTCATGAAAACTTAAAATACATGTGCGGATCCCTACTTAATCATTTTGTTGCATGGAACCCCCAAAATCTTACATGGAACCTGCTTGGAAATTTTAACTACTGCAATCATATAGATTTCAGAAATGGTTTCTAATGCTGCTCGATTACAAATAACCACCAGCCTCACACCTGTTAGCACTTCCGGTGGAATTGTAGGATTAAAATGTATTACACCAATGCTAATTTACTCTAAAAAGGGTTCTTGTACCTTAACCTTAGAAGGAAAGCCGGTTGTAATACGTGATTACCTCTACATGATTCGAATACTTTTACGCGTCAGCAAACTTAATCTCACCTGTATTAATTTCCAGTATTGAACTTTTCCTATCTCAATCTAAAAATCAATATTATCTTTTATTACCGCTTCTGTTTAGCAACTCAGTTTTCAAATGTCATATTAATACAATGAGTTTATCTCCCTCTTCTTTTTTTATTTAAATTTATTCACTTTTATGCAGAACTATTGAAATATCTCAACTGTATACGTTTGAAGTCTGGCAGTTCAGTTATATGAGAAATTCATTCGATTTTCTGCGTTACACCTTTTGAAATTCATGCTCTCCTCACATCACAGTTAACGAAAACCTTTCTCTTTGCATATTTCAGAACAGAGAACAAATAATTAGAAGTAGAAACGTAGCTACAGTTTCACTACAGAACTATCTTCCTTTTAATAAAATCATTGATGGTAACACAATCAGATTAGAATTATAATCTATCTTCTACAATTTAGAATCACGAAGAATTATTTGCAAGCAGGTTGCCCAGTCTCGTTCAGAAAGGTGCCGGGTGTATACTGTTCATGTTAATTCGAGTTGGGGTGACAAACACGTACATTGGTGGTGTATTAATGCACCACGTATTGCAACCGACTTTCCTTCTAAGATTAAGGTACAGGAACCCTTTCCAGATTAAATTTGCATTGTTGTAATACACCTTAATCCTACAATTCCATCATTGGTCATTGGTGGTGTATTGGTGTATTAATATCTTACCGTCGTAATTTGTCTTAAAAAACATCTGTTGAGATTAGGTCGCGTTATTTTATACTTCATATATAAGGGATAACTTCTTTGATTAGAAAAATCATTGACTTTCATCTCTTAGTCTGTGGTTGTCGTGAGATGCCGTCACTGATAGGCACTCAAAGATACCAAAATATTTTGACGATATTCGGTTACATATGTTGGTTCCAAATTATTCCACCACTGGAGAAATTTTTCTCTATTTATCTTTTGCTTAAATCTGTCGGTTATTAAACAGGTGGAAGCTTTCTTACCATCGTCTGAACATTACATTCTATAGTGCCAATTTCAGCTTAATCTTTAGTCTTGTAATAGTTTCTGCTGCTCTTACTTATTTTCATTCTTCTTTTTTGTTTACTTTCTTCGTTTTGTAATTCACATTTTTGGCCAAATTTTTCTATTGTGTATTCTAAATGCAGTCATGATTTTTCTTTCTTTCCTGTCTAGTCTTGCTAAATCACTTATGTCTAGTAGAGAATATTAAAACTGTTATTTATTACTGGACAGAGAGTGCATTTATATTACCGTTTTTGTCCCGGTTCTTTTTTTGTTTGGCATTTTAGACTATTTTCAATATTTAATATTTTACTAATAGTTGCTCCTACAATTTTTCCATTTATATGTATTTGTTCTGTATTCAGTCAATTTCTTTAGATCTTAAGTACTTCTGTGTCGATATTTGATATAATTCGCTTGTCTCAGCTTTTTAAACCACTATGTTTAATGGTACGCAGTAATTGACCTCTCATCAAAGTTACTTTGGCGTAAGACTGTTAACAAAATATGACAGGCAATTTCTGTAGTTAACCAATCTTGTGTTTGTTATTGTGTTTTCCAGTTCTGTATAATCGGCATCAAGAAGAGGTACTTTCGTTTTAATTTAGTAATATAAGGTCCTGCGCATATCCTCCGCATTCACCGGACTTCAAACCATAAACTTCAGAACATAAAACTGCTAACATTTGAAGAACTGAGAGGAGCCATTGAACGAGAATAACCACAAACATCAAACACAATAATGTTTGATGTTTCCAATTTCATTGGTTCGAATTTCTAGCGGCTCCTGGACCAGAATGTTCGTCAGTTCGAAATCATTTGTTCATAAAAGGATAAGATTCTGTTTGTAAATTCTACTAAATTTTGAATTCGAAATGTATTTTAAACACCGATTTTGATATACTTATGCATATATACATAAATACATACACACACATTCATGTATATATATATATATATATATATATATATATATATATATATATATATATATATATATATATATATGTACAGTCTGTTAAAGTCTGTCATACCGGCCATGACGAAGGGAAATAGCCCTGAAACTCGAGTCGCCTTTATATATATATATTTATATTTATATATTTGATCCTTTATATTGAACACTCAATATTTCATCTACATTCAATACTTTCTTTCATGGTGCCATCCATTTTTATTTGTTATTTTATTTTATTTTATTTTATTTTATATTGTATATTGTATATTATATTATATATTGTATATTCCATATTCTATACCCCACATTAGTTCTGCAGGAATATAAATAAAACATAAAAAACAGAGTGTTGGAACTCTTTTAAACAAAATTATATATATATATATATATATATATCTCTCTCTCTCTCTATATATATATATATATATATATATATATATATATATATATATATATATATATGTACATACGTATACACATCCATGTTCATGCAGTCATATGCATACACATACACACGCACATATAAAACACCTGTATTAGCACAATGTAAATCTGGGTGTTATGTATTACAGTAGACATGACGGCTGCAGATTTTCATCGTTTAGTATGTTAATGTAGTTAAATTAAATTGTATATCTCACTGCATGATGATAATTAATTAAACTGAGAATGACAATAGTGCATTTTCTTCTGCAGATCTTTCGATGTTAGATATATTACCGTATTAGGTGATCTATTATTGCTGTCCTCTAACCTCTCGCCGTCTAACAGAATTTATATGCTCATATAATCTTTCCTTAACTGCTATGTGAATCACTTATATTTTATGTATGTTTTTTTCTAATTGAAATATAAGTGTGGCACGTTCATTATCCCTAACACGATATAAGACAGTGAATTCGCTGAAATAATAGAATCGTGGAAATGTTGCTGTGATATTTATCAAATACCAATTTCATCGTTAGCAGATCGAGAAGGTATATGGCGACATAGAAATATCCTGGGGCTTATTCAATCAACTACAAGAAAGACCTTACGTAATATATTTTAGGAGATTGGTTGTGAAATAATTTTCGTGATCCCGAATGTAGTAAGGCACTAGCTTGTATAATAAACCACGTGATGCCTAATGTGATAAAAGGAATGGCGAACTAACTTTCGCCATTCCCTATTAGATATCGTATGTGATAAAGGTCTGAATAAGTTCTGACATTTATAAATGTAATAACTAAGGCGCCGAACTGGAAGAATCTTGCTTACGTCGGACAAAACGCTGAGCTGCATTTCTTCCGGTCTTGGCTTCCATCCGTTCGGGATCGATAGGTTATGTATAATCAGATGCTGGAATCGATGTAACCGAGTAGATCCCCTTCCAGAAAATTCCAGGCCTTGTTCCTATCGTTAATGCACACTTTTCAAGGAAGATTGTTTGGCGTGATGGGGCCCCCTTTTAAATTAAATGGCTCAAGCCGAGAATCCACATATTACGGACGATTATCATTCTTAATTATCAGGGTTACAGGCTGCCTAAAGCTTGTTTCTCCTCCTATATGTTTGTAAAATAACCCGTAGTCCTAATACTTACTATACTACGTGCTACAGCAAACAAAAATGGAGTTAAAGACTCGAGTTCTTAGCTGGACTAATTTTTTTAACCTATATCACGTTTATCAAACCGGAGGCGAAACAAGAGCAAAAACACAATGGAGTACTAGTAAAATAGTTTGCTTCTGTGTAACTTTTGACATAGCTTCTTCTTGGAAACAAACTATAGGTTGAGTGTTCCTGTACCGATATACATATCAACTTAACAAAGCTAAACTCAGGACCTCACAGTCCATACAGACGTTAAAAGATATTGGTTTTTTTCTTTTCCGTGAGATTCTTGTATGACTTTTGTACAACACAGATCATCTAAATACAGTTCTATATTCAAGAGATGAGGAATTATTTACATTATTTACATTTGACGGATATTTGTCATCTTGTTTGTTGTTAACACAACATTTCGTCTGATATAGCCTCCAGCAGTCATCAGGTGTCTTGGGGAAATTTCGAATCTGCGTTCTCATTCCTAAGGTATTTTTCGATGTTATTATTATTATCATTATTATTATTATTATTATTATTATTATTATTATTATTATTATTATTATTATTATTATTCAGGTCACTGCCTGTGGGCATATGACGTATTGGTTTAAAGCGCGGGCTACTAACACCAAGATTCCGATTTCGATTTCGTGCAGTGACCTGAATACTACTACTACTACTACTACTACTACTACTACTACTACTACTACTACTACTACTAATAATAATAATAATAATAATAATAATAATAATAATAATAATAATAATAATAACAATAATAACAACAACATCGAAAAATACCTTAGGAATCAGAACTCAGGTTCGAAATTTCCCCAACTCACCTGATGAAGGCTGGAGGGTATATCAGGCGAAACGTTGTGTTAACAACAAACAAGATGAAGACAAATACCTGTCAAATGTAAATAATGTAAATAATCTAGATCATCTAAATCTTATATAGTTTCTACATCCTGCATAGTATTTCACACTGTACTCCTCGGTAGTTTTCAAATTGAGCGCGGAGAACATCATGGCTCGGATTATCTTGGTCATAAACCTGATTGATTAGGAACCATCTGTTTTTAACCAAAACAAAGAACTTTGTAACAGATTTACAATAGCGAACTTAAATTTCATTTCAGTTTAATAACCCGTATATTTGCCAATAGTTATTTTAGTTTAATAACCGATATTATGGTCTACACGTCTGCGTGGTTGCTTCCCATATATATTGACGTGGTTATGTTATGCATTTCTGGAATACATTGAGCCAAATGTTTATCTGAAGCTAAAATCACGTTGATCAATGATCCTGTTAATCGCGGCCCAACATTTTAAGATATGACCCTGGTTAGTGTGAGGATAGGGTCGTAATACATAAAACTTAGCTGAGATGACCAGGGTTCGAATAGGTTTGATTAGGTGTATATTCAACCTATTCGAACTTGCAGCTAAGCAACGGCGACAGTGACTAAGGCTACTACAGCCACAACAAATCTGAAACCAAGAATATACTAATAAAATTTCATTTTTTTTTTTCGCATTATTTCTTGATTTTTTGAAACACAGAAAAATATAGGCAAAAAGTCATTTCGATATTTCACTTATTCTCCTAATATACGAGAACGACATAAACGTTACAACATACACGTTGTATCTAACTTGGAATTCAATAGGCCTGATTAGATCAGTTTATCATGAAAAGAAAAAAAATTGTTTTTAATATTTAAGGAAGCATTACTCAATAAAAATCGAGAAGTCAATAAGTTTTTATCCCATGTTGATGCGTGGGATATATACATATTTCACATCATATTTTTACATTGTTATTAATTTATATATTTTCCTAGTAACTTATGATTCTACAACAGCATTTTTAAAATAATACATATATAATTATTATTTAACTTATGTTGTTGTTTTTTCTCTTTATTTATTTTAATAGTTGTATGTTTTTTAAGTTGTATCATTTTCTATTTTTTAATTTTTTATTATTAATGTTATATTATATTTTCATATCGCCATGTTTTTCTCCACGTCTGGTGAATATTCCAGCCTGTCAGCATTTCTTTATGTCTCATGCTGCTGTTGGGTGACTTTGGTGTTGTTATTGTTATAATAATTTATCAGGTTCGGTGCGGTAATGATTGTTATTGTGGCTGATATTTGTCCCTGTTAGTATTATAATATTTGCTGTTGTTGCTGTTGTTGTTGTTGTTGTTTTTGTTTCTGTTGTTGCTGTTGTTGCTTTTGCTGTTGTTGTTCTAGTTGTAGTTGATGATATTTTCGTCATGTTCCACATGTGCAAACATTCCCATGCAAAATACGATTCTGTGTTTCTAAAAAGAGATATGTATACACACATACATGAACAAGTACACACATACATATCTACATATACATACTCACACTCTAAGAAATACACACATATACACATACACACACACACACACACACACACACACACACACACACACACATATATATGTTTATGGTTGTGTATGTATATATGTATGTATATATATATGTATTATATATGCATATATGTGCATACATATGCAAATATATTCATATACATGTCCATGTGGGTACATATATGCATATATACTCATGTATGTGTATATATATATATATATATATATATATATATATATATATATATATGTATACATATATATATATAGGGTGTGGGAGGGACGATAGATAGATAGATAGATAGATAGATAGATAGATAGATAGATAGATAGATAGATAAAAAGATAGATAGATATATAGATACATAGATACATACATACATACATACATACATACATAGAATGATAGATAGATAGAGAAAGCGAGAGAGAGAGAGAGAGAGAGAGAGAGAGAGAGCAAGCGGACGGATAGGTAGATCAGTAAAAGAATGGATGCTAATAAAGATTGATATAAAGATGGACGTGGAAAGAAACAAAATGTTCGTATACATACTGAATTATCGATAATACATACTGTGACATTATTCGTATAAACATCCATTGGCTGAAATCCACTCTAAAACATAGGCGCAAAAACACAGCTAGATATGCCCGCATACATACATATTTATTCGTACATTTGTGTTTGTCTATGTATTGCAAATTTATATATTCTTACATAAATGTCCATCCATATATTTCGTTATGTAAATATCTAGATATATGCAGCCGCATGTTTATGTGTTTAGAATTACGTAAAATACAAATTTTCATCTGACAGAGTCAGCGATCGTTTCTTAGTTCATGACAACGTGACTTATATATGTAACAAAGATGATTACGAACACCCACAAACACTAATACACACATATGTATATATATCAAGGGAGAGAGAGAGAGAGAGAGAGTGAGAGAGAGAGAGAGAGAGGGATAGAGAGAGAGAGAGAGAGAGAGGGAGGGAGATTCCGACAAATACAGAGGCAGCGGAATAAATAGCTAGCTAGGAAGATATCAAGCTGAGTTAAAAGTAAGCAACGTTTTGAAACATGAAATTCATCAAAAAATATTTCAACAACTTGGAAATTTTATTCATCAAAGTACCATTACAATGAACACATGTTTGCCAATGAGTTGCAAGTTTGTTTGTTCTGGTAACATAAAAATCTGGAGTTCTGGAACTGATGATCTCTTTCAACGCACTTTCAGCATCAGTTTGATTTTTGAACTCCTTCTCTCGCAGGAAACCATCAAGGAGCTAGAAAAGTAGTAGTCAGTAGGAGAAAGGTCTGGGGGAATAAGCTGAGTGGGGAAGAATTTCGTAGCCAAGTCCCCTCAACTTCTAGAACGTGATTAATGAAATGTATGGTCGAGCATTGTCATGAAAAATGATTGGCCATCTACTTTTGATCAGTCTGGGACGGAGGAGTAGCAGTTTGTCGTTAATTTTGGCAATTTCATGGCAATATGTTTCTGCAGTAGTGGTTTTTTCTGGGTTTCAAGAAGTTATAGTGGATGAATCCAGCAGTACATCACCAAAAAGTCACCACAACATTCTTTCTGAAGAACTCGGGTCTAGGGAAGGTTTTCAGCGTTTCATTTTGGTCCAACCACTGCGAAAAACATTTTTTTTCATTGTACAGAATCCACATTTCATCGCAAGTTATAATACGGTCGAGAAATGGATAGGTTTGGTTACGGAGTAGAAGCAACGAGCAAAATTCATATCGGCACATTTTCTGATTTTCATTCATATCATTTGGTACCCATTTATTGATGTGTTTTGATTTTCCGATCGCATGCAAATAGCTGCAGGCAGTTTTCTCGCTAACTTGAAGCTCCTTTGCCATTTCTCGAGTGGTTTTACGTGGATCTTTCTCAATGATGGTCTTTTACTGACCGTCATCGATGACAGACGGGCGTCCACTACGCTCACGATCTTTTAGGCTCAGGTCTTCACTGCGAAATCATTTAAAACATTTTCAAGCTGACCACTCACTGGTTATTTCCTCATCAAATGTTTCGTTTATCGCGAGCAGTTTCAGCTGCTTTACGTCCTCTTTTTGCAGTTGAATATCAAAATTGCCCGAATATCGCGCTTTGACAGTGCCATGTCAGATGGTTGTAACAGCGATGTAAAAAATATCAATGTTAATTTAATGATGAATTGGGGTAAATCTATGTCTGTATTATCAGACAATTTCAAAAAAATGCTTAAAAGAAATTCAAAACTTTACAAAGACCTGGTACAAATTCTTCATAATTCAAAATGTTGTTTACATTTTAGTCAACCTGATAGAGAGATAGATAGATAGATAGATAGATGGATAGATAGATAGATAGAGAGAGAGAGAGAGAGAGAGAGAGAGAGAGAGAGAGAGAGAGAGAGAGAGAGACGTAGGTTTCAGTCATCTGATTGCAGTCATATTGGAGTACCACCTTGAGTCGAACAAATCCACCTCACAAATTATTCTTTGTAAGCCTAGTACTTATCCTATTGGTCTATTTTGGCGAAGTGCTAAGTTACCGGGATTTTAACACATCAACATCTTTTATCAAGCGATGATGGGGGAACAAAAACTGGCACACGAATACACACATGGGCGCAGGCGTGGCTCTGAGGTAAGAAGCTTGCTTCCCAACCACATGTTTGAGTGTGTGCCTTTCGTCGGCCCCAGGCTATATAGTAGAAGACATCTGTTCAAGGTGCCACGCAGTGGACATTTTGTATTTTGTATCTTGTAGTTATTTCGTGGCTTGTATTGACCTGCGTCCAGGGTACTCTCTGCACTGTTTAGTCCAGCTAATCAACGGCAGTAATCCATATCTGTTACTCTGTTGATTGGTCTGGCTCCGTATATATATGTATATATATATACACACACACATATATATATATATATATATATATATATATATATATATATATATATAAGCAATGTTAATTCTCTAAATGAAGTATTAACAGTAACTGCACGATAAAGTGTAGTATATTGCCACTTAAGTGTGGCTGACCCCTAGGGGTGGATGTTACTGTTGCTTTTAGCCCCAGGAGGACATCTCCTCCAGCTGGCTTATCGACACACGACTGTGTCCTGTTTGCCAAGGGAGTTATCCCTCTCACCGCGACCAGCAGCACGAACGTATCCGGATTTCAGGGTTATTTCCCTTCGTCGGCGTTCGACAGCTGATGACCTTGGTGAGAGAGACAAATCTGGCAAAACCTTATATCTTCTTTTCCAGTGACATTCTTCACTGATATTGAAAAGGTGAAAACAAGCAATGTTAATTCTCTAAATGAAGTATTAACAGTAACTGCACGATAAAGTGTAGTATATTGCCACTTAAGTGTGGCTGACCCCTAGGGGTGGATGTTACTGTTGCTTTTAGCCCCAGGAGGACATCTCCTCCAGCTGGCTTATCGACACACGACTGTGTCCTGTTTGCCAAGGGAGTTATCCCTCTCACCGCGACCAGCAGCACGAACGTATCCGGATTTCAGGGTTATTTCCCTTCGTCGGCGTTCGACAGCTGATGACCTTGGTGAGAGAGACAAATCTGGCAAAACCTTATATCTTCTTTTCCAGTGACATTCTTCACTGATATTGAAAAGGTGAAAACAAGCAATGTTAATTCTCTAAATGAAGTATTAACAGTAACTGCACGATAAAGTGTAGTATATTGCCACTTAAGTGTGGCTGACCCCTAGGGGTGGATGTTACTGTTGCTTTTAGCCCCAGGAGGACATCTCCTCCAGCTGGCTTATCGACACACGACTGTGTCCTGTTTGCCAAGGGAGTTATCCCTCTCACCGCGACCAGCAGCACGAACGTATCCGGATTTCAGGGTTATTTCCCTTCGTCGGCGTTCGACAGCTGATGACCTTGGTGAGAGAGACAAATCTGGCAAAACCTTATATCTTCTTTTCCAGTGACATTCTTCACTGATATTGAAAAGGTGAAAACAAGCAATGTTAATTCTCTAAATGAAGTTAATTCTCTAAACAGGACACAGTCGTGTGTCGATAAGCCAGCTGGAGGAGATGTCCTCCTGGGGCTAAAAGCAACAGTAACATCCACCCCTAGGGGTCAGCCACACTTAAGTGGCAATACACTACACTTTATCGTGCAGTTACTGTTAATACTTCATTTAGAGAATTAACATTGCTTGTTTTCACCTTTTCAATATCAGTGAAGAATGTCACTGGAAAAGAAGATATAAGGTTTTGCCAGATTTGTCTCTCTCACCAAGGTCATCAGCTGTCGAACGACGACGAAGAGAAATAACCCTGAAATCCGGATACGTTCGTGCTGCTGGTCGCGGTGAGAGGGATAACTCCCTTGGCAAACAGGACACAGTCGTGTGTCGATAAGCCAGCTGGAGGAGATGTCCTCCTGGGGCTAAAAGCAACAGTAACATCCACCCCTAGGGGTCAGCCACACTTAAGTGGCAATATACTACACTTTATCGTGCAGTTACTGTTAATACTTCATTTAGAGAATTAACATTGCTTGTTTTCACCTTTTCAATATCAGTGAAGAATGTCACTGGAAAAGAAGATATAAGGTTTTGCCAGATTTGTCTCTCTCACCAAGGTCATCAGCTGTCGAACGCCGACGAAGGGAAATAACCCTGAAATCCGGATACGTTCGTGCTGCTGGTCGCGGTGAGAGGGATAACTCCCTTGGCAAACAGGACACAGTCGTGTGTCGATAAGCCAGCTGGAGGAGATGTCCTCCTGGGGCTAAAAGCAACAGTAACATCCACCCCTAGGGGTCAGCCACACTTAAGTGGCAATATACTACACTTTATATATATATATATATATATATATATATATATATATGCACATATACACACACATACAAGTCTTTGTTGAGAGTGGGAAGAAAGTGTACGCATTTCTTGTGTAGAAAATAATATTATTCATATTTTAGTGAAGTTTCTCATTTGTTGACCTGGAGATTTGTCGATGCATTTACAGAGACATATCTTGCATGCTAATTGTATGATTCCAGTGGGAAAACTCCAGTACTCCAGAATTCCAGAACAGCATTCAGCTAAGTCTGTTCAAGTTGAAGTATGATATATAGATAGATAGATAGACACAGGCAGATAGATAGATAGATAGATAGATAGATAGATAGATAGATAGATAGATAGATAGATAGGTAGATAGATAGATAGATAGATAGATAGATAGAAAAATAGATAGATAGATAGAGAGAGAGATACATTTCTTTTATTAGCCACACAGGGCTCAACGAAGATGGGACAAATACAATGTAGAGCTTTTCTTTTTGGGAGGGGGAGGAAAAAAAAGGGGGGGGCGATCAAAAGGGATCGTAGGAAGGAAAAGGGGGTAGTTCGATCAAAAGGGATCAAAAAAAAAAAAAGGCCGATCAATAGGGATCGTGTATCACACAGTAATGTTCTCGTGTAAAAAGAGGGGAGGACCGTTTAGGTTTGGCCGTGGAAAGAAAAGCCTACGGAAAAGACCACGGTAACATTGGTCAATATTCTCATTGAAGAAACTATAACAGTAAGTGACTCTCTTTTGCCTTTTTGTCTTCTTTTTTTTTCTTGGATTTTTTTTTTTTTTTTTTTTTAGTTCATAGGGTTATGCTCAAGATGGCTCCGTCGTTCACATGTGCCATCCTTGCTACATTCACCCATCTTTTTTTGAAGCATTCACTAGACAAGACTTCCCTTTCTACTCTCACCTTCCTCTTCAGGTGATACTTAAAGAAGTTGATGAGAGATTGCCCAGAGAGGAAAGTCTTTGTCTCTAGACCTTTCAGACGCGTCCACCATACACATTCTTTCGCCATAGCCACAAGTACGATGAAAATAGCTCTTCCTTCCCGTTTAAAGGAAGGAGGCGCGACAAAATTCACGATAGACTCGCCTGATAGACCGACTCGTCCCACACGCGATAGCAGTTGTTCGACGTAAGCCCACAGCTCGGAAATGGTGGGACACTGTACGAGTGCGTGCAGAACGGTTTCGTCGCTCTGCCGGCATCTCGGACAGGTCGGCCCCGTGTTTCTTGAGCCATGCCTGTAGAGCTTATCCCGAACGGGTAGTGCTTCTCGATAGCAC
>NC_142938.1:71889164-71891664 GCF_046866305.1 Octopus bimaculoides | reverse complement strand
AAATTAAATTTAAATGTTGAAGTGAATCTAACGGTTTTTGTGTGTTTCTTAAATGGCTTATAAACACCTTCCACGCTGCAATTGTTTTCGTTCCAGCACACGATCTCAGATCAGGTCACTTGCTATGCAAGTACATCTCCGTAACTGGAGTACATGGTGTTAGCAAAATATAAGATTGTGTTGCATATAAAAACATATTGCAGGGCATATTAAGGACAAAACAAAGAAACAGTAATGGTTCTATGTTAGGGAACAAAAGTACAAATAATATAGAAATACACGAAAAATGCACATAAAGTGTATAGAAATAACGGGTTTATGGGATACAGAGGAAAAAACTCAGGAATACAAATAAATATGATAGACGTGCGGATAAGTTATATACGAAACAAAGAATATTTGTGTATACTTGTGTTAGAAATTGTGATAATAGAGGAGTATAATTTATGTAAAACAAAGTGGAGTGTGCGATGAGTATAAAACAGTATCATAGGATGTATATTGTCATCGGGTATAATGCTAAAGAATGGAGTCATATAGAAAATGGAGGAACGTATTATAAATAGAGAAAGCGGGTATATATAGAAAAAACAAACAAACTTAGCTGGCAAAAATGAGTAACGCTGCGATGGACTGGCGTCCGGTCCAGCTGGGAAACACATACGCCATTGAAACCGGGAAACCGGGCCCATGAGCCTGTCTAGGCTTTAAAAGGGCGCATTTATTTCTATTATCTTTACCTGTTGGAAATACCATTGTCTTATGCAATATCTCTAGATGCCATTCACCATCTGAAAAAAAAATTGGTTGCATATACTTCCGTTGTTCACCTTTTGTGTATAACTAACTCACCCGTTCCTTAACTAAAATATATGCCGAATATTCCCCCACATCGTACATCTGCAATCCTCTTGGACTAACGCATTTTCCATGTTTTTTTCAACATGATAAAATAGATATCCAAACTAAAAACAATTTAAATAATTTTAATACTCTTAGAATGGTTTCAAAGTTTGCAATTGTTGGGAAACTGAGATTCCGTCAAGTACTGATAATATACATAAATATATGGATTGTAACTCGCCGTGAAACCTACCAAAAGCTATGTAAAATCTACTAAGCTGAGTTCCCCTTTATACTAAAATTAATCCCTTGCTGAGAGTTTAGTGCTGTGTCAACACATATAAGTCTCTAATTCGATTGAAACGCGATATGACATGCTGAAGTAAGCTCGTTTGTTATGAAAGCGAAAGTCTGATATCTGATACTTCTGTCTTTGTATGACTTCTGAAACAAATTGTACTAGCCGTTACTGTAGGCTTTAAAACTAGCTACAAGTAGGGCCATGGAGTTGAAATATTTATGTGCACTCAGTATTTCGAATTTAGAGACAGATTACATTCCCATCATTATCTTTGTAGGGACCCATTCAGTGAGCGTATCTGCTAGGCTTTAAGGAAAGAGGATAATTTGGTGCAGGAAAACGTGTTGCCATCTTAGAAATTTTCGCCACGTAGACAAAGGATGACAAATTCAGAAACACTGTTATTAAACAAAAAATTATTATCATTTATAGGTGTAGGAGTGGCTGTTTGGTAGGTAGCTTGCTTATGAACTACATGGTTCCGGGTTCAGTCCCACTGCGTGGCACCTTGGGCAATGTCTTATTCTATAGCCTCGGGCCGACCAAAGCCTTGTGAGTGGATTTGGTAGACGGAAACTGAAAGAACCCTGTCGTATATATGTATATATATGTATATGTGTGTGTATATGTTTGTGTGTCTCTGTTTGTCCCCCAACATCGCTTGACAACCGATGGTGGTGTGTTTAGTTCCCCCTTAACTTAGCGGTTCGGCAAAAGAGACCGATAGAATAAGTACTAGGCTTACAAAGAATAAGTACTAGGGTCGACTTGCACGACTAAAGGCGGTGCACCGGCATGGCCACAGTCAAATGACTAAAACAACAGAGTAAAAGAGTATTGCCTATCATGACGAAAAAACGGCGAAGAAATGGCGCAGAAAATGTTACTAATGCTAAACATAAACAAGTAAACCATTTGGCATGCTCATACATACTCAAAAATTGCACACATATATAAAATAATATGGAATTTGTGTGTGTGTTTGCACACGCAGATATCTGCGTTACACAATCACGGTAAATAGTACTGAATATATATGTCAACGGTGATTTAATTTATTGATACTCATACCTACTCCCTCGCTTCAAAATTTCAGGATCCAATCGGCATTAATCTATATTTGCCTCAGAAATTTCAAGCAAGGGAGGTACCATGGATGGTGATAGATGGCAAAGACGCATCTTCTTCATTGTATCAGAATATACTCCACAGCGTGTGTTGAGTACTGTCTCTGTTGTACCTGCATATATGTACGTCTGTACACGCGCATGTGTGTAGAAATACATATAAATATATTATATATGTGTATTTATATATATTATAATTTATATTATGCAATGTCAACAGCTGCATTCA
>NC_142938.1:71856664-71884164 GCF_046866305.1 Octopus bimaculoides | reverse complement strand
TACACACATTTTCGTGTATGTGTATATATATATATATGTGTGTACATATATATATACACATATAAACATATACATATGCATACATATACATACATACATCGACATATATATACATGCGTACGTATATATATATAGGTATTGGTATGTATATATGTATGTGTTTATCTACATACTTACATATATGAGTTTATATACGTATATCTGTGTGCTTGTGTATGTACGTATGTATATAAATTTATTTAGAGGTCCCTGTATGACCGTGAAGAGGTAATAAATTTTACTGCACAAAACTGTTTATGTCAAATTCTATTCAACAACAAAATGATAGTTTATGAGAAACAAGCAACATTTTAAAGCTATCATCCACGGAAAGATCATAAAATGCCAATTTCTACTCATATTTATATACATATAACAATAGGTATAGGTTCAAGAAATACATGTACACATATATATATTTATGTGTGAATGCGTTGGTTTTTGTATGCGTGCGATAGTATCTGAATGGAAAAGAAAGAAAAAGAGTTGGAGATTGAAAGTTGTATTGGTAATTACGAGCAGTTTAAAACTGAAATGTTTTGTGGAATAAGCTTAAGTAAATATAAAAAATGGCGTACGGTAGATAAGGTAAATGCATTTGTGATCAGACTTAACTAATACTTTTCAAATATCCATATTCTGATGCTCGATTTCGTCTGACATGACAAAATCCAAAAGAAACATCACTGCTGGTATTACAAGAATCGATGTGTTCAACTACTCATACATAACAAACATTATAATATTCATACATTAAAGACTCTACTTGCATATTCTGCACGCACGCGCATCATATAAACAAACTGAATAACAAAGAAATGCCAATGCATTGTCACACAGAATTCATAAAATAATCTCAGATACGTAATCCTACAGATTTAAACCACCACATTGATGCATATGTAAGTGAAGTAATTTTCTATTAGACCGCTATACAGCTGTATCTACAGACATTACAAAAGGCGTCGCAGAGGTGCTTTACTAAATAGAAAAGACATTGTTAAATACCAGTAGTACAATATTGTTACAGGACACAGAATCTTTGACAGTTTCTAAGTATTTAAGATGGTTCCCCACTGGCTGTCATTAGTAATGCATAGGCAGCCTATAGACTCTCGGGAAGTGACACGCTTCGGAAGAAAACTATAAAAAAAAGACCAACCTTTCGTATTCGGCGCAAGCAGAATATTAAAAACACAATTGACATGGCCTGGTCTATATCAGAAGTCAAATATACAAAATAAAATCAAATACTAAGAATTATCAACTAAACGTAGCAGGTGATTATGTAATTAGTTGGTGACAAAGAAGGATAGCTCCTAGAATATGCAAATGGTTAAGAAATTCTCTGATTACACTTCGAAGAATCATATCTTGAAATACTGCATAATACACATTGTAATAAGGCAAATAGTAGTAGCTGTAGTTTTTGTTTTTAATTTTGTGAACCATTCTCGAGATCAAAGTTTTTGCACAGATGGACATCCTATCTTTTATGATATCTACAACTATACTTTTCAGTATCAGGTGTACATCAAGGTTGAATTCGCTAGTATTCTAGTAATTCTCAATCGTTAGCTAGTGTATGTAAAGCCATGTGAATCCGAATGAAGAAAGAATTCAGGTAGAGGTGTGGCTGTGTGGTAAGTAGATTACTTGCCAACCACATGATCCCGGGTTAAGTCCCACTGAATGACACTTTGGGCAAGTGTTTCTACTATAGCCTTGGGCCGTCCAAAGCTTTGTGAGTGGAATTAGTAGACGGAAACTGAAAGAAATCCGTCGTGTATGTATATGTGTGTGTGTATGTTTGTGTATCTGTGTTTGCCCCCCTCCTCCATCGCTTGACAACCGATATTGGTGTGTTCACGTCCCCGTAACTTAGCGGTTCGGCAAAAGATATATGTATGTGTGTGTGTGTGTGTGTGTGTGCGTGTGTGCGTGTGTGTGTATGTGTGTATGTTTGTGTTTGTCCTTCCACCATCGCTTGGCAACAGATGTTGGCGAGTTTACGTCCTAGCGATGTGTTCGACTAAAGGCTGTGCTCCAACATGGCCGCAGTCAAGTGACGGAAACAAGTAAAATTTAAATATGTGTGCATATGTGTATGTGTGTGGTCTCTCTCTCTCTCTCTCTCTCTCTCTCTCTCTCACACTTTCCAACTAACTGTATATATGAACATTATTGCAGTTATCATGGAGCAAAAATATATTTTTGCCATTTCCTACCGAGGAAAGCAAGACAACTAGAAAAACAAATAGCAGTCCGCTAGGAGAAGACACTGAGCAGGTATAATGCTTTACACATTTCACCATACACGAAGAGAGAGAATGAGAGAGATTTTCATATATATGTGAGTATCTATATATGTATGTGTCGTGTGCATGTGTGTGTATATATATATGTATATATATCATATATCACAAATGTGAGTTTATGTATACATGTGTAGGAGTGGCTGTGTGGTAAGTAGCTTGCTTACCAACCACATGGTTCCGGGTTCATTCCCACTGCGTGGCACCTTGGGCGAGTGTCTTCTACTAAAGCCTCAGGCCGAGCAAAGCCTTGTGAGTGGATTTGGAAGACGGAAACTGAAAGAAGCCCGTCATATACATGTATATATATATGTATGTTTATGTATATGTTTGTATGTCTGTGTTTGTCCCTCCAACATCGCTTGACAACCGATGCTGGTGTGTTTACGTCCACGTATCATAGCGGTTCGGCAAAAGTGACCCGATAGAATAAGTACTAGGCTTCCAAAGAATAAGTCCTGGGGTCGATTTGCTCGACTGAAGGCGGTGCTCCAGCATGGCCGCAGTCAAATAACTGAAACAAGTAAAAAGTGTAAAGAGATATATGCCTAAATATGTGTGTATATGTTTCTGTAGTTCGACGGGAATATATGTGTGTGTACAAGCGTATTAATCTGTATCGTTACGCTTGTGCATGTCTGTCGGACGCTCTTACGAAATCGACACGGCTTAATATCGATTCGCTTGCCGCTCTATCCTCTCATAAGTTCACAAAACGTTCTATATGCGTCTGGGCAGAACCCCATATGAACACGCATTGGTGGAAATTGAACAGGATTAACATCTGCGCAACGGACCATACTATGAAATCCTACCTTGATCCAAAAGTTTGCTAGGTGAACGTCATTCCTCAAAACAATCCCGCGGCCACAAATATGTGCATATATATATATATATATATATATATATATATATATATATCGGGAGAATTCACAAAAACACAAAAGACGAAGACAGGTGCAGTAGAAAAGAAACAGATTTATTAGCATAACGCACGGGAACGGAAAAAGTCTTTAACGTTTCGAGCCTACGCTCTTCCACAGAAAGGATCACATAAAGAAACAAAGAGAAAAACAAGCAGAGAAAAAAAGTGTGTAGTAGTTAGCGATCTACCATGGCGAATGCCGGACAGAAGGGTCAGACAGGAGAGCTAAGAAGAAGGTGAGATAACAAAGTAGTAGTGATCCCAAAATGAAGGTGCGCGTTTGTAGGAGGGTACTATGTGCGTGTGAAAGAGGGCTGGGAATTGGTCATATATATATATATATATATATATATATATATATGTGTGTGTGTGTGTGTGTATGTGTGTGTGTGTGTGTGTGTGTGTGTGTGTGTGTGTGTGTGTGTGTGTGTGTATATATACACACATACATATATATATATATATATATGCGCATTTCTATGCTTAGCAAGACAAATATATACTTAGTATTTGTAGCCATCACTTGACTGTCTATAAATGCTGCACAATTTCAGATCACTAATCGTGATGTTGGTACTATGAAAAATAAATAAATAAATAAATGAATCTATGCTGAGCTCTTTGTTATTGATAAACAAAAACAAAAACAACTATGATAATAGTATCAATAATATCAACAGAAGATCAATGATACAATATCATTGTATTGAATGTTTTCTGATAGATTTTTTTCCTTTATTTCAAGTTATTTTTATTTTTATTTATTTCATTTTATATACTGGTGTCAATTAATGAGAATTAAATGAAGCCGAAGCAAGTTAGCCATTATATAATAATTAAAAAATAACAATATGAAGCAAAATATAAATATTATGTTTAAAAAAAATATTACAAAATGAGTTTAATTCATTCTGAGTGATTATTGATTTAGAATCGATAATTTACAGTTTATTAGCTATTTCCAAAACAGGTAATACTTGTCAATGTAAACAGGCTTGTAATTATGAATTCTTTCTGTTTTGTGATTATTATTGTTGCTGTTGTTGTTGTTGCTGTTGTGATACTTGTAGTTTTTGCTACTGCGCTGCGTGTGCGTCTGTTTCCGTCTATGTATGTATATATATATATGAATTTTTATTTTTGTTTTTTTGCACGTATGTGTGCGATATGAATGTCTGTATTTATGTATGCGTGTGTGTCTGACTGACTTTCATTGTATTTTGGTATCGTTAATGCGTATGATCCCCTTTGTCTCCGCATGTGTGTATTATCATAGTTTTGTCATAGCGTGCGAGTATTTGCAGACTGCGTATATATGAATATATACATTCATCCATATATATATACACATATATATATATATATATATATATATATATATATATATATATATATATATATATATATATATAACACACAGAGTTATATATATGTATAGATAGGAATATATGCATATATATGTATGTATATATGTATATTTATATATGCATGTATATATATAGATACATATATATATATATATATATATATATATATATATATATATATCTTTATATATATATATATATATATATATATATATATATATATATGTGCGTATGAATGTATATATGTATATGCATGTATACATATATGTATATGCGTAGGAGTATCTATTAATATGCGTGTGTGTGTGTGTGTGTGTGTGTATGTGTGTGTGTGTGTGTGTGTGTGTGTGTGTGTGTGTCTCCTAAATCGCAATAGATTAATATGGTTTCAGTCAGGAAGAAATAACAAAAATAATTAAAACAAAAATGTGAATAAACACATAAATACACTAATAATAATAATAATAATAATAATAATAATAATAATAATAATAATAATAATGATAATGATAATAATTAAATAAACGAAAACAAACTGACAGTCTTTAAAAAATATAACAAACATGAAACGAAAACCAAAATAAATATTTTTTAAAAAATGGTAACAAATACGGCAATAATAATAATAATAATAATAATAATAATAATAATAATAATAATAATAATAATAATAATAGTGACAATAATAAATACGATAAGTGCAAACAAAATAAATATATAAATAAAATGTATAACAAACTAAATAATTACTAAATAAATAATTAACTGAATAAATGATGAATGAATTAAAGCTGAACTGAAATAAAATGGCTTTGTCAGCAAATATCAAATGATTATGATTAAAATAGTTGAAATTAATAACATTTTAATATTATTGACACTTAAGGTCATTAGCTGGCGGGAGGGGAGTTAATAAAATTAAATACTACAAAAAAATAATTCTTCAACGAACGGAAGGAAAATAATTAAACTAGAACGAAACAAAATATAAAATTCAAAATCCAATATGGACGTTCCTGTCTTTATTGTTTTTTTTTTTACCCTTGCATACTTGTTTGTCTTTGTTGTTACTTTTCTTCTACTTTATGTTATTTAATTTTATATTTTTTTTGTTTCATGTTGGAAACGGAGAGCCGTAAGGGTTGTGTTTATGTTGGTGGTGACAGAAGTGAAAGTTGCAGAGGTGATGGTGGAATCGTTGGTTTGTTGGTTGACTGGTTGGTGGGCTGGTCGGTCGGTCGGTTGGCTGGTTGGTTCGTTCCTTGGTTGGTTGGTTGGCTGGTTGGTTGGTTGGATTTTTCAATCTGCAACTTTGGTTTCATATTTCCTATCAGACAGCACCAGCCGCTTCTTCTGCTGGTGCTGCTGCTGTTGGTGCTGCTGCAGTTTCTGCTGTTGAAATTGTTGTTCTTCATGCAGTGATCCAACAAATCTATATTCAAATAATTTTGTCATACGTACTATATACATGTGTGTGTGTTTGTGTGTGTGTATGTACGTATTACGAATACGTATTGTTATATACTATTCTATATAGGTATATAAAAATACCCATTCGTAATATATATATATATATATATATATATATATATATATATATATATAGAGAGAGAGAGAGAGAGAGAGAGAGAGAGAGAGAGAGACAGACAGAGACAGACAGAGACAGACAGACAGACAGAGACAGACAGACAGACAGAGACAGACAGACAGACAGACAGACAGAGACAGACAGACAGACATACAGACAGACAGAGACAGACAGACAGACAGACAGACAGACAGACAGAGACAGATAGAGAGAGAAAGAGAGAGAGAGAGAGAGAGAGAGAGAGAGAGAGAGAGAGAGAGAGAGACGCATATACCCTTAAAAACAGGTACTTAGTTGTCTTATAATTAAAGAGGTTTAAAACGAGACCAACCGTTCATTAATTCTTAGGAGAACTTAATTAGGCAAACATTTATTATCTGAAGTGTCATCTTGTTCCTTTATGGTGGGGGATAGTGAATGATTTTAATTACTATAATTGAACTCCAGAATGTTTTCACTACTGCTTTTGGTAGATCAAATGACGATTTAGAATCGGTGTACTGGACTGCACGTCTCATGACATCTTCGTCCGCACTTAAATCTGAATCGTCACACCGATTAAATTTTCAACATACATCATATGTAAATGAAATCATCTTTGCTTTGAAATCAAAGACAGGATTATTATACAAGTTGCATTTCTATGAATTTATAGAATTACGGACTCAGTACCTGACCCTATTGTTGCAATTAATATCAGATATAACTGTGTCTACTCTTCCTTTTAGTCTCTGGAATTAAAAAGGATTATCTACACTTTGGTTAGGGCCTCCTTTTCTCTCCCTTTTTTTTTTGTTTATTTTTGCTCGTTTCAGTCACTATCGTGCGCCCATTCCCGGTGTCAGCAACTCCTAGAAGATTTTTTTTTGTTTGTTTTGTAGTTGAGTGTATCAGCTCAAGTATTTATTCTTTTGTAAAGCCTCGTTCTAACTCTCTCGGTCAATTTTGCCGAACAACAGCTGAACACACCAACAACGGTTGTCAAGCGGTGCAGCGGGACAAATTCATCTGAAATTTTGCTTCTAATCATTTTAAAGACAGTAGAATGTGATTTGGTTGAATTGCTTTATTATATCTAGCACGTCAAGAGATTACATAAAAGGCTTACTCATTAGCATGTCTACTTCTCTTGTCCGCGATTATTTGTATTGTAAACCAACAAGTAGAGCAACGAGTAACGGACTTTAAGCATTTTAGATATTTCAATCATTCCATTTATGTTCACAAGAAGAAAGGCGTGAAAGCTGCATTATCATTGGAATTGGATTCATTGCAACTGTTCAAAAAATGTATTTAGATCTTGAAACCATTTCCTGATGGAGCCTTTTCTCATGTCAGAATGAAACGAACAATCTTTAGTATCCATGCAAAGGTTCTTAACTACTTATTAAACTGAGTTTCCATTTTACTGTGGGAGAGTAAGTTATATAATTCAACAGATAAAGAATCTGGTGTACTTTAAATTCTTGTTTCCCGATAAGATGTTTCCAGTCATTGTGTCATTGGATCATGCACACAGAAAATCGTATTTTTCACCTAGAAGTATTCTTACCATCATTTGATATTATTTCTTGGCATAAGAATTCAATACAGTATATATATTTCCGTTCAAAGTGCCATATGATTTCCATTGAAATGATAATGATTATATCACATGACATAAACTTTCAAAAGCTATTAAATTCTTGCGTATTAGTACATAAAATGCTTGTACACTAATATCGTTGAGTGTGTGAGAAGACTCTCCCTATCCAAATTATTAATTATGATTTATATATCACAGGGACATGGATTAGTAGAAATACTATACTTCGAGAAAATTATTACAAACACTTCAAGCTGAAATGCTTCAAGGAAAAATTGAAATTGAACCTACACCGCATGCTACGAATGATAATAGCTTGTGACCTTTTTAAAATGCTGCAATGTTTTGGCAAATATATCGCATGTATCACAGAAGAGGTATCAGGTGTCTTCAATAGTCAAACGCGATTTGGTTGAGGTAATAACTTCTAAATAGATAAGAGTGAATTATGCGCATTAGGAATTTTTGGTAGAGAGAATCGTCACATCTAAATTGTGTGCTTAATTAGCATGAGAAAAATAAGTTGAATCTTCGCCAAAGACTAATAAGAGTGAAAATATGTCAGAAAGTATACTGAAGTTAATTTAGCTTGTTTGGAGAAAAAATGGTTTCCATTTGTCTCAAAAGACATCAAACGTTATCGGGATATGCTACTGATGATGACGATGGTGAGGAAGAGATGATGATGACGACGACGATGATGAGGATGATGATCATGGTTATGATGATAATCGTCGTCGTCGGTGTCGTTGTCACCATCATCATTATGTTGTAATGGGTATGATAATGATGCAGTTGATGAAGAAATCTAGTTGAAGTAGAGTGATATGAGTGCAGAATGTCGCAGTCACTATCAAAATATCTTATTAACTCTCAACACACCAGATATTACGATCCTAAACGTCTGAAAGGTTTCTACATTAGCATCATTTTTATTATTCAGCGGCCATCCGTAAGACAACACTGAGAAGAAAGCTTTCATATGAACTAATAAAATGATTTTTCAGAACTTTTAAAAAGGTAACTATCTTGCTCTCTGGAAACTATTTAACGTTAAGGACATCCAAGCAACGTTACATCTGTCTGTGGTTAATCCGTATTGCATTTCTTCAAAATACAAATACACCGTTACAAATTTCTTCATCATCTCCTCTCTAAAAGACTCGAAGAATCACGGAATCTAATTATGTATTGAAAAAAAACCTTCATTCTATACAACACTGATCAGGTTGTAACGTCTTACCAAATACACTTATATGAAGATGTTACGAATGTCCTCCCCTTTCTTAAACATTTACTCAAAGTTATCACTGATAAAGAGTTGCAACATAATATCGGAGTCTTATACAGCCTGAAATGCTAATCTCAGTCAATGGAAGTTAATCCACATTTCCAAATGCCATATTTACAAGTGTCTTCGCACTTCTCACACTTGTATTTCTTTGATGAGCATCAAACTGCATAGGATTCAATCGCTGGGAAGCCATGTAAAAGCAGTGAACTATAAGGAATAATAGCTGACATAGGTATGTAGGTATTTCAAGGACTAATCTTTTCAAGTCTCGATTCTTTTCAGTCTTATATTATCCATTATCAATAAAGATAAACATATTTTTTAACAAAGATCTTGCAACTATGCTCGCAGTCATCTGGAGGAGTCACTAGAGACCTTCTGTGTTTATAAATGTGAATAGTTTTTGAGCTACAATATGCTGAAAACCTTACTCTAAGAAATGACGCCATGGTAGTCCTATGAGTCATTGTATCTGCTGCCATTAAAATTTAAAAGAGAAAGTATTGACAATTGAACTTAGATTATCTGCTGAAGGCAAACTTACACGTTTTACTTTTCTCCTTATTATCAGTGAAACAGTAACAAATTGCGAACCTTCTCCACTTCAGATACACAAATTCAGGGACATTTCACTTCCAACAGATGCACACTGAATGAGGTGTCTCTAAAACATCTCAGATACACATTGTGATCTTAGAAAGGTTTCAGAATCATCGTAGCCTCCATTCAATGTTCTCCTTTACCAAACAGTATGTGTTCCAACTCTCATGTATGGATGCGAGTCATGGAGAATAAATATGATGACAGATTAAGAGAATGATGTTATAAAACTTAGTGTCTCGGAAAAATGCTGCCTTTCTCCTGGATAGATCCGATCATGGAAACTAAAATCCTCCGCCGAGCCACCTACCATTATTGTTTTTGAATTCACACTAGAAAAGTATCACCTTAGATGGCTCAGATATTTATGTGTATATATGAGTCATTTGTCTTCTCGTACGATGCAACTACAACCAGCTACATAATGGCCAACGCTTGGACGGAGAACCAAAGTATAGGCACAAAGACAAATTTGAAGGAGAGCAAAAATCACCTCTTCAACAAGTGCATACAGACACCAATGCTAGCATTCACTTTGGGTGTCTTACTGACAGAGAGAGGATATAAGGCAGAAATAAATTCGAGTACTACCTGATGAAAAGAATAATGCCCGCTGCCTTTTGTGAATCTAAAGAACGGCTGCAGGAAGTTTAGAATGTGATGAACTGTTTATAGCTCACATTTGTTCCAAAAGATAAAGCACTCATGACGGAAACTTATTATTATTATTATTATTATTATTATTATTATTATTATTATTATTATTATTATTATTATTAGTATTATTATTATTATTGCCTTTGCACAGTTTCTAACGCTGGAGATGTACTACAGTGTCAGCTGTTCACTACCAGTGAACTAAGGTAACACCTCTTATTTTTCGAGCACCTTCCGGAGTATTTGAGCGGTTCCAAGCAGTGCTGTTTTCTGCAAGTGCTCCACCCTTATTGCAGCCCCTATTTGTTCCACGTACTTCTCGAGATTTTTGCTCACTGTTCCTAGGGCTCCGAGAATTATTGGCACTACAACCATCTTTTTCAGCGATCACAACTTCTCAACCTCCCAAGCTAACATGTCATATCTCTCGACTTTTCTTTCTTCCTTATCGCATACCTTGTTGTCAGCTGGGAATGCTATATCTATGATCCAACATCGTTTGTTTTCTTTCTCAATTAAGACTATGTCCGGTTTCCTATTCTCTATCTCATGGTGGCAGGGAATCATAAAATCCCATAGGATCTTTGCATTTCTATTTTCGACGATGCCTTCAGGTCTGTGGTCGTACCAATTTTTGGCTCTGTCAAGTCCATACTTGTTGCAGAGGGTCCAATGGACAAGCTTGGCTATATTGTCGTGGCGTCACTTATGTTCCTTCTGGGCTAGTGGCGTATATTGGCTGGTAATATGCCTTACGGTTTCACCGTTTTGTCCACAGATTCTGCACTTAACACTTTCTGCTGTGTTGTCTATTCTGTTGTTTTATTCAATTATTATTATTATTATTATTATTATTATTATTATTATTATTATTATTATTATTATTATTATTATTATTATTATTATTATTTCCAAGGATCAAATAACTTTTCGTGAAACTTATAATTTTGAGATCATCTGTGAATTTCTTTTCGTATTTTGTTCCATCAGATCTAGTGTCCGATGTTATAACGATCGTAGACCGGAGACCCTCAACGCAAGACAATGCCTATTCAAATATAACGTAATTTGTAGCATGAGAAATGCATTTTTATGTCTGCCAGAGTGCCTCTCTTTGAGCATCTCTGCGTAAGGGCCTGTACGTGAGCGTTTGTGTGTGTATCTACGTGTTTGCGTAATATATACGCATGACTTTATGTCTCTAAGATAGGAGAAACATATCCTCTGGTGAAAATAAAGATATATTTCCATATTATATATTTCAGTTTCGCTTAGTGAGAAGCAGACTCGTTATTCATTTCTTCCAGTTGTTAGACAACGGAGATAATTGTAACAATTCGTTTGACTTCAATTTGTCATCCGAATAAACCTAGAACATAACATATCCTTCGTAATGCTCAGATAACCGGCTATAATTACTCGTTTGAATATTCTCGTTCATCAAAGAGGATACGTATTTCGGAAAACACGCCTATCTGGTAAATATAGACAGGTTTGTGGTCAGAAAGAACATATGTCTCCTCATTTATCTGGGAATCTTGACTGTTTGGCGAAATGTCCAGTAGTTTTACAAAATCCTTTACACTCGTAAACGTGAGAGTTTGTCGTACATCAAGCAATACTTGTATATCTGAATTCTAATATATCGTAGAAAGCTCAACTCACTCGGAATTGTTCTTGCGGCTTGCGCATCTGAGAAATATCAAAATTATGGAAATGCTATTTCGCATCTAAGAAACACTCACTAACTTGAGAGAGTTCTCGAATATATTTCAATTGTCACGTATTTAGGAATTCTAACTTATCCATCAACTGATCGCGTAAGTTTACGCATTCGGTGTTGCAACGAAAGACATGATGTAATATACACATAACACAATGGGTTAGAAGGAAATTGCTGAGCAGTTGCGTCGAACTAGAAATCACATTGTTCCCAAACATGTATCTGCGCACGCGCATGTTTGAGTGTATGTGTGTTTGTGTGTGTGTGTGTGTGTGTGTGTGTCTGTCTGTCTGTATAAGTTTGCGTGTTAACGTGTATTTAGATTTGCGTGTTTGGGGGTTGTATGGATGTATGCATATTTGTTTCTACATACATACATATATAAGCTTGTATGTATACACACATAAATATATATATTATATATGTATACGTATATACATATACGTATATATACATATATATATATATATATATATATATATATATATATATATATATATATATATATATATATATATATATGTATACATATATATATATATATATATATGTGTGTGTATACATATATATACATGTATATATACGTATATATGCGTATATATATACGTATATATACGTATATATATATATATATATATATATATATATATATGTATATATATATATATATATATATATATATATATATATATATATATATATATATATATATATATATATATATATATATATATATATATATATATATATATATATATATATATATATATATATATATATATACATATATATTATTTATAAATATGTGATTCTGTGTGTGTGAATGTACATAGGTATCATTGTGTTCGGAAGAATATAGAGCCATGCTTTTCCAAACTGCGTCTCGCGATACGTTAGATTGTCACGAACAATCTCGAGGGATGTCTCGAAATTAATTAATTCAAAGCTGATGAGTTTTCCTTTTTTTCCTTTTTTTTTTTCCTTTTTTTTTTCTTCTAAATACATTTCTGTCTTCTATACTTTACTATTATTTATATCTTTCTTAGGGTGCGCTGCAAGGTTTCTTAACAACAATAATTTAATTCTAATGTTATTATGTTGCCTAAGAAGCGTTTTTATAGTAAAAGTCAACAGGTGAATGAACTGGGTATAATAACAATATAAAGCAACATAAAACTAACGAAGGTGACGCGGACAATTCGAAGTGCTAACAATACGTTTTAAAAATAAATTACTCCAGTTCTGTACAGAATACTCGCAGAATATCTGTTAACTTTTACTTATATTCAGGTTTAGTTAAACAACTCGAATCCAGTTCTTCTTCTTGTTTTAAAGTCTGGTATTTACTTTATTATTTTTTTTTTATTCTTTTATACTTATATTTGTATAAGTCATTTGACTGCGGCCATGCTGAAGCACCGCGAGTTCTTTCACAGGTTCTTCGGCCGAATCTGAACTCAAAATTTTCCTTAGAAGGCATTTGTCGGCACGGATATATAGTAAAAGGGATTTGACGAGTAGTGGCGCAGGAGGTACTGAAACCGAAACTGTGTGGTAAGAAACTCACTTCACAACCACATGGTTCCGGGTTCACTCCCCCTGCGTGGAACTTTGGGCAACTAACTTCTGTTATAGCCTCGTGCTGATCAAAGCTTTGTGAGTAAATGTGGTAGACGGAAATTGAAAGAAGCTCGTCTCCGCCGTATGTGTGTGTATGTGTTTGTGTATGTATATGGGTGCGTGTGCGTGTGTATCTTTGTGTATGTATGTGTCTGTGTGTTTGCATCTATGTGTGTCTTTGTGTTTGTGTTTGTTCCCCACCACCGTCTGACAGTCGGTGTTGGTGCGTTAAAATTGGTGTGTAGCGGATCGCAAAAAATACCGATAGAATAAGTATCATACGTAATGAAATACCGTCAATCGACTAAAACTTATTCAAGGCGGTGCTCCAGCATGACCTAAACCTAATGACTGAAACAAGTTAAAGACAAAAGGTACACCCAACCTCAAATTGAAAAGGAAATTCGCTGGGTTAAATAGCATTATTCACGCTTTTGTTACGTTCTTGTGGACAAGGTCCAATCGTCAGGTAAAATTAATATAAATGCTTCAGGAAATTTCCTTTTACTGTAGCACTAAAATAGGGGGAATGGAGTGACTGAAGAGGTGCTAATAACGTTCTGATATCGGTTACTACTGTTTTGTTTAACTACAACAGTGCATAGAGTGGTGTCTCACTCTTGGAGTACACAATAGAACTTTACAATAGTTACTTTATCTCTGAAATTCTTGCAATATGATTCAGCTTTCCTATCGTTACACTCTTCATACATATCTAAGGCATCTTGCTGATAAAGTCACTTAAATCTAAAACATCATCTCTATGTTAACAAAATCCATCTTTTAATATCTTTCAACCACAAAATTTAAAAAATCGTATAAGACAATTTTTTTTTTAAGTATACGAAATCACAAGTAAATATTGAAAAAAATATGAAATGTTTATTGAATTACGATATAAAAGCTTCTGCATTCAAACACATCAGCATACACACGCGCGCACGCACACACACGCACACACACACACACACACACACACACACACACTCATACATACTCACTCTCTCTCATATACACAACTACACACACGTCTTAAAATCATGCACATACGTACACTTGTATGCATATTTAAAGAAGTACGCATATATATATTGTGTATATATGCATATTATAGATATGTTAATATATATATACACGTATATATATATATGTGTGTTTGTATATATATATATATATATATATATATATATAAATATATTTGCACACACATATATATATATACAGGTATATATACATATACATACATATATATGCATAAATATATATTTATATGTGTATGTTCACTTCGTTGTTTGAGTAGATGTGGGTTGGTACATATGATGACATGAGTATGTGGTTGTAAACGGGTGTAGAAAGGTGTATGTATATATATGAGAAGATATATATCTATGTGTATTACATTCTTCATACCTGCATATATATATATATATATATATATATATATATATATATATATATATATATGTCTATCATTCTGTCTTCCTCAATAGGTGGATTACACACTGAGAGACACGATATAATGTAGATGGAATTCCAACCAACATGAATGTCATGTCGAGCTTTTTATCTTTTGTCTTGGAGCTTTGGTACAGCATTCCCATGTAAAATTGGAGACATTTACTGGCATTTTAGTTTAATTACCACCACATCACACAAGATGTTTTCATGTAATTATAGTAATCGTCTACGATTGTCTCTTTCTTTTTATATTTCCTTTATTTATTTTTTTGCATTATTAATGTTGCTGTTATTATTATTATTATTAATAATAATAGTAGTAGTAGTAGTAGTAGTAGTAGTAGTAGTAGTATTTTCTTATTTCTTTTGTCATAATATTTTTTTTTCCGTTCTTTTATTTCTATATTGAAATATCTTGAAAACGAACCCATTGAATAGGAGCAACTAAACGAAATGTCATTCTTTATATTTGGATAGCTTTGAAAAAAATATAATATATGAAGTCAATCCTTGTATTCTGGAATGAATATCAGCATGGATTTAATAAAAGAAAAATGTAAAAAAAGAAATAAAGATTTTATGACACAAAAGAAATGTATAAAAGGGGATGGATCACTTAAGACAGGTAGTTGAAATTAAATATTTATAAAGGTTATTTGTGAAGAAATATTTATTTAAAAAATAAAATTCAAATTATTTAAATTTGAAAATCTGATAGAAACATTAGTTTAATATTGCGGTTACACTGAAAAGAAAATTTCTTCCAACCGGCCTCAAAATATCAAATTGACCATGGAAATATCATGAACAGAAAAAGAGAACAAATAACTAGTTTCAGTTCGAAAGCAATTCATGCTACTACATATATGATACGTGAGTGTTGCATACAAGAATATATAGTTGACGTGAAGGAAATCTAGGGATCGCTTTTAATAATCAGTGGTTGATATCACAGTTCAGTGGGAGGCAGCTAGCTGACAGAATCGCCACTGCGCCGGGCAAAATGTATCGCGGCAGTTCGTCTGTCTTTGCGTTCTGAGTTCACATTCCGCCGAGGTCGACGTTACCTTTCATCATTTCGTGGTCGATAAAAAAAGTGCCAGTTGAACACCAAGTTCTATGAAATCGACTTGCGACTTCCCTATAAATTACTGGCGTTGTGGCCAATTTTGAAACCGATATTATACCTCAGTATAGGTAATTATTTCAACTACACATATCTGCGGGATATTTTAATCTTATCTTATATTCTTTCAAATCAAAATAACCAAGCACATTATTTAGGCATAACATATGTTAATATATTAACTTCTAATTTCTTTTCATAATATTTATTTATAATTGCCTACAGGAGGATAAACATAGAGGGGACAAACACGCATAGACAAATGGATTAAGTCGATTACATCGACTTCAGTGCCTAAGTGTTACTTATTTAATCGACTCGAAAGGATGAAAGGCAAAGTCAACCTCGGCAGAATTTGAACTCAGAACGTAACGGCAGACGAAATACCGCTAAGCATTTTGCCCGAGATACTTCTCACTCTCCGCGAGTCCCATTTAACTTGATAAATTAAAACCAAGTATTTTGAAAGAGTAATGTGTCCTATTATTGGTCCTATGTTTATTATTTTTCCTTTTCTCAAAGGTATTGAATAACTCAATGCATATAGATTTTAGAAATCCATCTAACGATTGATAACGTTATAGGGTAGATGTTGCAAAAACCATATGTGGGGGCAAAAGTGCAAAACATTTGTAGACAAACAGCCGGCGAGCTTTTTCATACCTATTGCGAGTGTCGTTAAATTAGAGTATCACTCAAATTCCAGCGTCAAAATTGCTGGTTATCTGCCAAAACGTCAGGCGGTAAGCAAACAGATTCATTAGAGCACTGAAAAAACAGAAGGCCTTGCTTCGTTTGCTCCAGATCTTTATGTTCTAAGAACAAATCCTGAAGATGTCAACTTTGCCCTTCATCCTTTCGGAGTCGATAAAATTAAGTATCAGTCAAATAATCAAGAAAAATCCTCCCATTAAAACTATCGGCCACGCATCAAAATTTGACACCGTTATTGCTAATCCTGAGAACAGGGGTGGGCGTGCTGAATATGTAGTGCGTCGAACAAAATGCGGCATTTCCTCCAGCACTCAAATGCCTTCAAAATCGATTTTTACCTTTCATAATCATGGAGTGAATAAAATATGTACCAGTTGATAACAGGGGTCTGTGTAATCGAATTCCCTTCCTCCCAAAATTGCTGTCCCTGTACTAAAATATGAAATCCTCTTTATTAAAAAGCAGCACAGCCGGCGAGCGGACAAAATCGTTTGCACACCGGACAAAATGATTAACGATTTTTCGTCCGTCATTATATTCAGAGTTGAAATACCGCTGAGGCCGGCTTACTTTGTCCTTTACCGCTCGGTTAGATCAAATGAACACCAGAGGAGCACAGAGACGGATATAATTGACTATTTCTCTCACCCTATTTTAGAAAGCTTTGTTAAAAAAGTAAAAGGCAGCGGGCTGGCACAATCGTTCTCTCCTCGGAGAATATCTTTAACAACATTTGCTTTTTTTGGATCTTCAAGTTCAAATCCGACCGATGTCAACTTTGTCTCTCATCCATTCACGGTCGATAAAATAAATACCAGTCAAGTTGTTAAATATAATTGGTTATAATCGACGAACCTTTCGACACAAAAAGATTTTTTTAAAATATGGTTCTCTGGTTAATGCAGAACATACTAATGGTTGTGTATGCATGTGTGGACGCATGCGCGTGTCTATTAATATGACGTCCGATGGAGAAACAGGAAACTTTTCATATGAAACTATTCTTGTTGTTAAGTTTCATTCCGGTGCGTCCCAAGTTCAAATACTACTATGGTTCACTTCGAATTTTTTTTTTATTTTTTTTTTTTTTACTCTCTGAGTCGATAAATTTAGTGCCATTCTAGTCATGGGGGTTGATCTAATCGACTGTTCCCTTCCCCGAATTCATGGCATTGTGCCTGTACTAGAAATCAATATTTAAGCACGCGTCTTTACGCATTACTTGAACTAGCGCCGGGGTCGAAGCGACTTTCACTTAACTCTCTCTCTCTCTCTCTCTCTCTCTCTCTCTCTCCAACTCATCTTCGTCTACCCATTCCCTCACCCTCATCCCCACCTTTATCCCCACCTTCTCTCTCTCCCTCTCTCCCTTTGTGGCTATAGATTAAGTAACGCGACTAACTACTCCACTGAGCTTCCGATTCAGATGTATTGATTGTTAGTGATCTTATTAATAGCGAAGTGACTTTTAATTCTTTGCTGTCTTATTAATGCCATTTCTGTGGTCGACGCTGTGGATGTCTTCATCATCAACCATCTTGTATCGTTGTTGTTGTTGTTATTGTAGTTAATGATAAACAAAAGTTGATCTAAGAGACTTATGATAAAATTGCACTCAATTCATAACGATGAGCACCTACTTTCGTTTCTAGATGCTGCTGTATGTATGATCTGTGGGCTACTTGGCTACTATTTCTAGCAGGTTCTTCCACCATGTATTGAACCGTTGCTGGCTCATCGCATAGTGTTGTTGTTGTCGTTGTTGTTAGTGGAGAAACAGGTTACAGTTCTTCCATATGCAGTACTTGCATGTATAAATGGTAAGCTATTCTTGTTGGTTGTTATGATGGTAGAACTAGGTTTAATATCGATTACGGAATTGTGAAGTTTTTGGTGTGAAGGGCGGGCTTTAAAGAGCTTCAAAGTAGTGAAGATGTTACCGACGGCGGTGTTGGTTGTGGTGAGGGCGGTTGTTGTTGTTGAGGCTATGATTATGGTGTTGGTAGGGATAGTGTAGGTGAGGATGATGATGATGATTGCGTTAGTAACGTCATTGGTGGTACTGAATGGTTGTGGTGGTGGTGTTGGTTGTGGTGGTGGTGGTGGTGGTTGTGGTGGTGGTGGTGGTGGTGGTGGTTGTGGTGGTGGTGGGTTTGACATTGGCGATGACGGTGTTTCTGTCGGCGTTGGCGATGGTTGTGGTACCGGTAGTGTTTAGTGTTGGTGGCAGCGGAGGCGGCGGCGGCGGTAGGAGTCATAGGGACTGTGGTGGAGGTGATGGTGGTGGTGGTGGTGTTGTTGGTGGTGGTGGCGGCGACGGAAAAAGAGTCGAGGGAATCTGGATGCTAAAATGAAAAATAAAAAAGATGCTAGAAAGTATAAAACGAATAAAAAGTAAGCGGGAAAATTACACCCGCACTCAGAAACACACATGCAACACACACACACACACACACACACACACATATATATATATATATATATATATATATATATATATATATATATATATATATGCATATATATGTATATATATATATATATATATATATATATATATATATATATATATATATATATATATATATATATATATGCATATATATGTATATATATATATATATATATATATATATATATATATATATATATATGTATATATACATATGTATGCATATATATATATGTATATGTATATATATATATGTATATATACATGTATGTGTATATATATATATATATGTATGTATATATGTATGAATATGCGTGTATACATATACATATCTGCGTGTATGTATATACATACATATATACATGTATATGTATATACATATACACACACATGATCACAAGGTACACAATGACTAGCATCAGCGCGAACAACAGCAACAACAACACCAACAACAACACAATAACAAGAACCACAGCACCAGGAGATGGTAAGGCAAAAAGAATGCCGCATCGAACATGATGCTAAGACGCTCGTGGATATCCAAGGTGATTTATCTGAGGTAGTGGTGTCGGAGTGGAGAAAGGAAACTGGGAGTGGTGTGAGGAGAAATGGAGAGAGAAAGAAAGAAGGAAGGAAGGAAGGAGATTGAAGTATATGTAGGGTAAAGGAGTGAGTGAATGCAATGGAGCGAATGAGAACTGCAGACTGACAGAGAGAAGAAAAAGAAGAAGAAAAAAATGAAAAGAAATTATAACGCAAGAAAGAAAAGTAGAAAGAAACGGATACACAGCATAACAGCAGGTTATGAAAAAAATATGGAAGACTAAACGGGGGGGGGGGAGAAAAAAAAAGATAGAAAATATGAGAAAGAAAAATTAGAAATAAAAAAAATAAAAAATGCGTGTACAAAAATATAAAAGAGAAATTTAAAAATACACACCTCTCATGAATCAGTTTACTTCTGCAAGTTGATTTCTGATGCAATTTGAACCTTCCAACGGAAAAATAAGAATTCAGAATGCATATTTGCGGTTTTAAGTGTATTTTAAGGTAGCTGTCCTGAAGGCGAACCTAGCACGGCTATTTTCTGATAATCGGTTAATGGCTCTGTAGAGTGAGTGTCTTCTTTATTTTATTGGAGAAGAAAATAGAGAAGTATATAAATAAATAAATAACAACATATATATACATATACATATACATATACATATGCATATATATATATATATATATATATATATATATATATATATATATATAAACAGGCATATATAAATGGATATGTATGCATGAATGTATGTATGAATTGAATGCGTGTGTCTGCGTGAGTTTTTAAATAATCAATGGGGAAAAAGTTTTGCTAACAAGCTTTTAATTCTGTTCAGGAAGTGACGTAAGCGCAATGACCTTGTAGTTAATGCGTAGTGAGTTTGGATGTAATGCGACCATATTGATTAATATTCGTAGCATTTTTTAAAGCATGCGTAAAGAAAGTGTAATTGAATAGAATAAAATAGAATAGATTAGAATAGAAGAAGAGGGTAGAATATGATAGAGAATATAAAAAAAAAATGTGGAGAGTAGATAGGAGTGTATGGTGTTTGAATAGCATATTATTGAGAACCAGTAATAGCGACATCAAAAAATACCCCCTAAACAGCAATGTCGTATAACGTATTGCAAACTCTAAATAATATTTGTCCTTCATTGCGACATGAAATATTTGTTTGTGGGCGAAGCGTGAATTTGTGTAGGTATGTGTGCATAAATATAGAAGTGTGATGTGGTTTGATGTGTGGTTTGTTTTGTTGTTTGCTGATAAAAATTGAGAGAAATTACTTGCTGCGTATAGAATCTATGTGTTCAACCTATGAAGTTTCATACAGCTTTTTGTATTCCATCGTTATAAACGTACGTCTTCATTCAAATACATAAATGTGCGTATATATATATATATATATATATATATATATATATATATATATATATATATATATATATATATATATATATATATATATATATATATATATATATATATATATAATTATGCAGAGTATATACGTATGTACGTACCTATCTGTGTATGTGTGTGGTTGGCATGTGTATTTGAGATATGCATATGATTATGTCAAGCCTGACGATGGCTACTAGGCCGAAACATCGAAGCCAATGTCACCAGGATTCTTGTAAATGTTTAATAAGCATGTACACTGCAAAAAATCATTGATAATTTTTTCAGTTTAATGTTAAATTGTTTTTGTGTATAGGTCAATGTAAGTCAAACATTAATAAGTATCTGTATATGTATATATATATATATATATATATATATATATATATATATATATATATATATACATACACACACACACACACACACACACACACACATATATATATATATATATATATATATATATATATATATATAAGCGCATAAGGGGCCTACCTATTTATTTCCTTACAATACATACACATATGCATCTACTTCATCAGACTCCACTTTCGAATTCCACTTATACACATGCACATACAGAAACGCCTGCATGGTGTATCAATGAACACGTACCTATATATATCTGTAAATGTACGTGTGTGTATGTCTATATATATATATATATATATATATATATATATATATATATATATATACCTATATGTGTGTATGTGTGTGTAGGGAAAGAGAGAGGAACATATACTTATATATCTTTGTATATGGGTATGTGAATGTGTGTGTAATGAATGATAGGTGTTGTAAGTGATTCATGATGAATCTTTGCAAGTATTCAACTGCAATTTGAATAAGCCTGACATAGGAGCCATACTTGCAAGGCAAACAATCTGCGGTTCAATAACTGCAAAGAGTCAGTAAGAAACCATTGGTCCGACATTGACACCAAACATTCTATTAAGAGAAGCTATTCATCCACGAGTGGGTGTTGGTTATTCATTTACATCTTGTTCACATACGTATATACACGCACGGACGAAATCACAAAGACGCACATACATGTATTTATAAATAATCATGGACCGATTATGTTATGTGCATAGCGTGTTTTGAGTTCTGTCAATCCAGTCTGATCTACAGATTTGAACACATACACACACACACAAGCACACACGCAAACAGATATACGTGTAAATAGGCACAGGAGTGGCTGTGTGGTAAGTAGCTTGCTTACCAACCACATGGTTCCGGGTTCAAACCCACTGTGTGGCACCTTGGGCAAGTGTCTTCTACTGTAGCCTCGGGCCGACCAAAGCCTTGTGAGTGGATTTGGTAGACGGAAACTGAAAGAAGACAGTCGTATATATGTATATATATATATATATGAATGTGTGTATGTATTTGTGTGTCTGTGTTTGTCCCCCCCCCAACATCGCTTGACAACCGATGCTGGTGTATTTACGTCCCCGTAACTTAGCGGTTCGGCACAGATCCCGATAGAATAAGTACTAGGCTTCAAAAGAATACGTACTGGGGTCGATTTGCTCGACTAAAGGCGATGCTCCAGCATGGCCGCAGTCAAATGACTGAAACAAGTAAAAGAGTAAAGGGTGAATATATGCATACATACATACATGCATACAAACATACATACATATATATATATATATATATATATATATATATATATATATATATATATATATATATATATATATATATATATATATATATATACACACACACACCTTTGCAGGTAGAAAGAGGGGGGAAAAGTGAGGGAGAGATGGACATATGCATGCACACACATATCCACGCAAACACATATACACATTTCTAATGAATGTTTGTATTTGCATATTTATGGATGGTCCACCCGTTTTATTTTTCTATTGCTTTAACAAAGATATTGTTGCATGCGCTACTGCATTTCCCTGTATGTTGATGGTTTATTACGGTTAGATACCCAGCAAGGGACACCATACCCCGAAATATGGCCTCTAACAATAGGGTAAAATTTACATTCAAAGCGGTAAAAGGGACGGGTATCGAAACGAAGCAATTTTGATTCCTTGACAAGTTGTACCAATTCGCTACAATAGTTTAGTTGTATATTTATTAGCATAGAAACTTTGAATACAGAAAAGTAGCGTTTCGTGGGGCTTGTACTCAACGAAATACGTATAACGCGAAACATTCTATCCGACATTTTTTACTCTAACAATTATCTGACTAACTCTTATAACAAATTGTATCTATGTGGGTTGATATGTCTGCATTTGGGGCCGTGGTATATATGCATGAATATAAGTATAGATTTCTGAAGCACAGTTGTTTTAGCTAAGGTGTTTGTGCGTAAGTTTGGTAGATTGAAGAAGAGAACTAGAACACAAAATGATAAGTATATGAATTTTCTTCATATTTTAATTGGCAGAGAGCACCAAAAGTGACACAGCAGAGGAAATTTCATATCAAGAACAATTCGCAATATCATTCTGATTGTACATATTACAGCCATATTCAAAGTTATTAATATATGTATTTGTGGTGTGTGCTCAAGTATGTGTATATATATATGTATATATATATATTGTGTGTCTGTCTGTATATATATATATATATATATATATATATATATATATATATATATATATATATATATATATATATATATATATATAATGTAACCTCGTGGGCATCGGTACCATTTTCCTCTTTCTCCGTTCTTCCATTCTCCGAACTTTCCATCTTTCCGACGAAGGGCTACGCCCGAAACGTCATTCACTCTCTCTTTCCTTTCCTGAGCGTCCAATAATACTATCCATATCACGTCCTCACTTTGTTGATTTTTTGTTCTTTTGTTATTGTTTTTTTTTAACTATATATATATATATATATATATATATATATATATATATATATATATATATATATATTGATTATTAATATTATAATAAAGGGTAAAATACACAATCATTTTCCCCGAAACTTTTTCACTTCCCGAGTGTTCTACTAATACATCTGTTTGATTTCTACACCACCTGTCATCGTCTGTTGTTTTTTTTGTGAATTCTCCCTACACACGCACACACACACACACACACACACACACATACACACACACACACACACACACACACACACACACACACATATATATATATATATATATATATATATTTACATATACATATATATGTATGTATGTATATATATATGGAGAGAATATATATATATATATATATATATATATATATATATATATATATATATACTTCTCACATATATATTATTATACCCAAATGTGTATGCCTATACATATATATATATATATATATATATATATATATATATATATATACAGACATATATATGTGTGTGAGTGTGTGCGTGTGCGCGTGTGTGTGTGTGTATGTGTGTGTGTGTGTGTGTGTGTGTCTGTGTGCGTGCGTGCCAGTGTGTAGAGTGTTTGAAGTGTTGTGTAGATATTGTATATTAAGAAAATGGAGGCCATCAGAATTTTGGATATGTCGTATAGAAAATCTCTTTATTCTTTTATACATACCGAAAAAAGGATGTTGTTTTGTATGGTTTTGTTTAGAAAAGGAGAAAGAGAAAAGAGGGAGGAGAGAAGGACAGAGAGAAGGATACAGGAGAATACAGAGACAGAGAAAAGAAGTGAAGGAAGCTTGTATTTTGGGATAGTCTTTTTCTAACACGTGGTTGACTCTAAATGACCTTTGAAGATATTAATTATTATTATTATTATTATTTTTAGAGAAAGGGAGCAAGAGTGAAAGACAGTAAGAAGGAAAGACAGTAAGAAGGAAAGACAGTAAGAAGGAAAGACAGTAAGAGAAAGAAAACAAACAGTAAAATGAATGAGAAATGAAGAGAGAGTGAGAAAGAGGCTTGTTTTCAATTATATTGTATTGATTGTGGTGAACTTGTGGAAATTTAATTACACGTCAGTCTTTGTTTTTGAAAGCATCTCTTTCTCTCTAACAGTTTCTCTCTTATTATAAACATATTCACATATTTGTAAATATACACATTACGTTTTGAGGATTCTAAAAGTGATTCTTAAGTAAGTAGAGTCGCAATTGTGAAATATGAATTTGTATAAAAGGCTAAACAAATTTTCTGTAGAACATTATATGAAGAGTTCTATTGTACTGACGAATGCGCAAATAAACAGTTATCCAAAATTCTGACTGCCTCCTTTTACTTGATATATATGTATATTCTTTTATTCTTTTATCTGTTTCAGTCATTTGACTGTGGCCATGCTGGAGCACCACCGTTTGTCGATTAAATCAACCCCAGGACGTATCCATTGTAAGCCTAGTACTTATTCTATCAGTCTCTCAAGCAGAACCGCTAAGTGACGGGGACGTAAACACACCAGCATCGATTGTCAAGTGATGTTGGGGGGACAAACACAGACACACGTGCACACACACACGTGCACACACGCATGCACACACACACACATATATAGATACGATGGGCTTCTTTCAGTTTCCGTCTAACAAATCAATGCACATACTCTCCAAAAACTATACATATATGTACATATACATATATATACCCGCATACCCTCCCCCAACACACGCACTCAACAACGTCGCACCCATACACACGCACGCAAATGGGTACGTGTGTATATAGATGTATGTGCGTGCATGCGAAAATATGCGCATATAGACGCGTTTTAACCTTATAGATTTTTCACACTTTCTTCTGTATTTTGCTTTTAGCCCTATGGTTTCTTTTGCGTGCGTGTGTATGGGTGCGAGGTTGTTGAGGGCGTGTGTGTTGGTGTGTAAGCGGATATATATATGTCCGCTTACACACCCATATATACATATATGTATAGTTTTGGCGAGTATGTGGGTGAGCATGTATGTTCCAAGCGAGTGTGGTTTAGTATATACATATAGGCGAACGTACGGATTGATGAGCTTTCGCGAACACTATAGACTTTTCTACTCCCTTACCTTTACCCCTTACCCTTACTTAACGGTCTATAACTCTTTTGTCTTAATAACAGTCAACCACACAGTAATTTCCCTTTGTTTAACGGTCATTTTTCACAGGAATTTTCAATGCCCGGATAACTGAAGAGATGTTGGCGTGGGTTCCTACCCCGGCATCCGAAACTCGAAGTTTTATCATGGCTACCGAATAAGTGCCACATATTTTTACAGATAAATTCCTATACTTACATAATATCGAGGTCTCTTTCTTTCTTTTGTTGTCCATTCTATCACTTGACAAACCGATGTTGGCGTGTTTATGTCCCCGTAACAACGGCGGTTCGACAAAATTTGAGCGATAGAATCAGTACTAGGCTTACTTGCAAAGAATAGTTACTTTGTTCGAATTGTTCGGCTAAAGGCGATACTCCAGCATGACCACAGTCAAGTGGCTGAAGCAAATAACAGATTAAAAGAATATATAAAACATCGTTGATGACGTATCACCACAAGCCTTGCAACACGCATGTCTGTCTGTCTCGTTAGTTATCGTTCTTTCCACTCGAATGCATATCTCAATTGTTACATGCTTTACGAAATATTGCAAATGAAGCATCAACCAATAATTGTATCTAGCACCTCCACTTCTATTTTCCAATTTCTCTCTTTCTATCCATCCCTCCTCCAATGTACATGTATACATGTTTCTTTTTATGTGCATATAAACAGACAGATAGGCAGATACATAGAGGGAGAGACAGAGAGGGAGAAAGAGAAATATATACATACATATATATATATGTATATATATATACATGTGTATATCTATATCTATATCCATATATTTATCTTTCCTTCTCTTTCTCAGCTACCACCCTTTCTCTCCTCTCTTTCTCTCCCACTCCATCTCACCCTCTATCGTGCTCTTTCTCCCTATATACATACACACATACACACACACACACACACACACACACACACACACACACACACACACACACACACACACACACACATATATATATATATATATATATATAGTTCAAATTTACAGAAAAACAAAGACGAAGAATGTGTATGAACAACAAGCAGGTTTTATAAGTT
>NC_142938.1:71846664-71849164 GCF_046866305.1 Octopus bimaculoides | reverse complement strand
CAACGCGTCGCCGGGAATTGAACTTGCGACCTCTTACGATCGTGAGCCGAATACCCTAACCACTAAGCCACGTATCTTCACACACACACACACACACACACACACACACACACACACACACACACACATATATGTGTGTGTGTGTATGTGTGTGTGTGTGTATGTGTGTGTGTGTATGTGTGTGTGTGTGTGTGAATATATATATGTATATATACATATATGTTAAATTCAACTTACGTGTATGTGCATGTATGTATATATATAGGTAGCTGATTTATGTGTCGCAAAGGATAAAACTATTGGCCCGCAAGAAAAGTTTGCTCGGCATAATGTTTAACAATAAAATCTTTTAGGGACCTCCCAGGGTCATATCAACAATTTGCTGAGGACAGCTGCTATAAAGTATTAACTGTTGCGCAGTTGATGGCATATAATTCACACAGAAGTCTCAAAACATTTCCCAGAGTCCTATGTGAGAATTGAAGGCATATATTACATACTTTAATGCTCACAAACATATACCTTCGTAAATGTGCTGATACAATTTAGGAGCATCTATGTCCGTGTGTCTTTTCCGTTATGGACTACGGTAAAGGAGTATGAAGATAAATTGCTCCACCGTTTCCGGAAAAAAATTTTAAAAGTCAAAAATAAATTGAGGAAAAGAGGAGCAGTAATGGTGAAAATAATGGTGCCTAATTGCATTCTGTAAAAGAAATACAAGAAAGAAATTGAATTGAGTGGAACGAACGGGGAGACTGCAACGATAACTCTAAAATTCAAAAATCCATTCTTAGTGATTTCTTCTATAATTCAATGTCGTAAATATTTCCACGCTTTTAATAGTTTGAGCATTCATTGACGATAAAGAGGAATGATGTAGATAATCTCTCCCTTGTTAGCACTATGGATTAACAAATATTTAATATATTGATAGATTTCATGAACTAAATTCTAAATTTTAAATTCTAAATTTTTAATTCGCCTGAAGTAATCGATTTCTCGTATGTCGTAAGTGATTTATTCATCAATAAAAAAAATGCGTGTGAAACAGCTGTAGGGAACATCATTTGTATTCTTTCTTATATCTATTTATCTCCCCCCTACTCTCTCTCTCTCTCTCTCTCTCTCTCTCTCTTATTACTACTCTCTTGTATGGTTCAGAATCATGGATTCTCTACAGACGACACATTAACCAACTAGACATCTTTCACAAAGGTTGTCCGAGGACAACCTGCGGTTGTAAAGTCAAAGGCAAAATTTCTAATGCTGACCTGTTTAGCAAATGTAAAATTGGTGGAATCATCCTTATGCCCTAGACTGGCCATGTTGTCAGAATGAGTGACGGAAGAATACCCAATGTACAGCTAGCTTGATAGTTGTCACGGGAATGTTGGTCAACCATGGTTCAGTTATAGGGACGAGCTGAAGAGTAACCGCTTAGAAATGAAGATATTTCACAATACCTTTGAGCGAACAGGCTTGGAGCGAACAAAATGTAGATCGTTGTGCCAAAATGGTATTAGAAATAGCATTAACATGCTTCGGGGTTCAAGGCAAAGGAGAAAAGCGGCTGCAAATATAACACCTGCACTGACATGTAATCCTCATATTTACAGGAACCCTGAGCAATTTTACAAATCTTTGGCGGGACTTAAATGTCATATTCGACATAAGCATTATGATTGCCAAAGAAAGAGTAGGTTGTCGGATTCTCATACTTCGAAACCGATGGGAGAGTCATTCATATATATATATATATATATATATATATATATATATATATAAATAAGCTGCTGAGACTTCCTTCAGTCATGCCTGATCATGGGATTGCACCTGTAAATTCCTCCGATGGTTAAATCCTTGTTCGCTTCACTAGACTATAATATTGTCTGGAGAATATATTAGGAATAATTATAACGATGTATAACTTGTTTCCACGGCACGGATTACGGATAGTTGCAGATGGAACCTCGGCACGATTTTGGATAGATAGATTGATGGAGAGATATGTGTAAGTAGATGTATGTATGCATATTTGTATCTATGGATGTATATATATGTATGTGTGTGTATGTTAATATACCTTATGTATATGTATATGTATGGGCGTATCCATATATATATATATATATATATATATATATATATATATATATATATATATATATATATCGACTTTAAATAGAGCTCAAAATTGATCCATTGAAAATACATTATAATAATAATAATAATAATAATAATATCCAGAATGATTCATACATATTATAAAATATATATATAGACATACACGCATCTATCAGAGTTTTCCTTAGATGTGTCATCCAAACACCGCCGTCGCCAGCACCACCACTACCAGGCTAACGATTTCCATCTACCCTTCCATCTTGGTAATTAATCCATAGTTGAGATCCTGACAGGTGTTGTTATTTTGGGTTAGAGTAGATCTTGAAAGAACAGTAACACCAGATCCAAAGGCCAGTAACTCCTGGACCCGACT
>NC_142938.1:71839164-71841664 GCF_046866305.1 Octopus bimaculoides | reverse complement strand
GGACCATGTATGTACCGAATACGTATTTTCCGCATATACGATGTCTGTTCAAAAAACACGGAACAAGTCGCTCTCTCTGATCTGAAGTATTGAAACTTTTAATGCGCCATGTTACTTTATTCATCCAATTTATTTTACAAGCTTATTTTCGGTGAAAACAGCTTTCGATTTCGTTTGGAGACTTGCAGAGTATTGTTTAATTGTAGTTCCGTGTATTGTTTCATTCAAAGTGTATTATAACAATGTCGCTTCCTTTTCTTATTTCGCTTCAAATACCTCGTTAAAAAGAACTTGGATTGTCTATAATGTCAATGGTTTCAAATTTTAGTTCGTGAGATTTAGGCAAATCGTAATTCAGTTACATCGACCCCAATGTGTTTTAATTCATCGACCACGAAGGTTTGAAAAGCGTAGTTAATCTCGACAGAATTTGAACTCAGAGCATGTCGTCCGACGGTCTAAGACAAAATGTATTTAAACTATATATAGAATGAAATATGTATTGAACAGAATAAGTTTATTTCCTACGACATTGGTCGTCGTGGTGTGTTCTCACAGGCGATTGTACAAAAAGAGCTCAAATTTACGTAACTCACACGTTTCCATACAACGCACTCTACGTACACGAAAATATGACTGTTATATAAGTAACGACGGAATAAGACCGCTATATAAGTAACGACGCAATAAGACCGCTATATAAGTAACCACGGAATAAGACCGCTATGTAAGTAACCACGGAATAAGACCACTATATAATTAACGACGGAATAAGACCGCTATGTGACCGCTACATAAGTAACGATGGAAAATTTATAGATCGCGCTTTGTAATCGAAACAATTGTTGTTGCTCTACTTCGAATCCAACCTGTTTAAGAAAACATCTCCGATGAAAATAGAAGATGCGGATATGATCTCGCAATAATTTGTCACCAAATTTTATCATATATACTGTTTGATCTTTTACATAGTCGAATCCAAAGAGATGACTTGGTATTATATAAAAATAAAACATAACTGGATGATTCTGCCGTCTAATAATTCACGAATTTGGGTTATTGTTAATATTTCTTTTAAAATTCCCAGTGTGATTTCAATATGTATCCTTACATATTAATTATTATAAATTCTCTTATCAAATGAAGCAGCGACCACTCTGCCCGAGTAAGGAACAAATATACATTGGGATACGTATGTTGGTATGTGTCTGCATCAGTTTGTGACTGAGTGCAGAGATCCATGTATGCACACACACAAACACACGCACATATACGTATATGTGAATATATATATATATAGATAATATATAAATTCAAAATAGACAACAGGATATCCAGAAATAATGCAGTACGATAGTTTCAAGCGACTCCATTTAATTGAACAATGCAACCATTACATCAATTTAAATGCAGAGCAATCCTCAGCAGCATAAATACATAGAATTAAATTAAATTAAAACAGATGGACACATTACTATAATTTTACCTAAAACCTCCAAGAAGGTAAGGAGATAGACAAAGAACATGCTGTCTTCACTTCAGCTAGAAGCTACTAAGGTATCAAGAAGAAGGACTCGTTAGAGATCTGGCTTGTCACTGTTTTTTTGGGGTCACTGTTTTTTGGAGTTTTAATTTATAGTGTTGTTTATCAAATCTTTGTATATCAAACATCTAAAGCCAAGTAGCAAGGAGCAGTGTCTGTTAGAAAAGGGGCCATGTATATATGTATATGTACATACATACATGTATATATGCGTATATGGGCACAGGGCGTCACAAACCGTAAGCAACATGAAATACGAATACAAAAGAGTTGAATACATAAACAACGAGAGAAACAAATGGAAAGCAGGACAAGTAACAGAAAGAACGACCCTTCACTCTTGTCGGCTGTCCATCTACTTCTCATTTCGAATACTAACGGAAAAATATATTCGTACTAATACACACATGAATAACGGCAAAGACACCATTCGGTCATGAATAACTATGGGATTGCACTTTGAAAGTTTTCCCTCAGTGGTACAATTCCGCGCAGGGTTGTTTATGGAAGACCAACAGTCAGCCAAGCACACCACTTTCCCTTCTCTACGCAGCTGAAGTTATCTAAGGGAAAGGCAAAGGGGCCGATACAGCTTGGCGCCAGTAACGTCGCAATTCATTTCTGTAGCTGAGTGAACTGGAGCAACGTGAAATAAAGTGTATTGCTCAAGAACAAAACACATAGCCCGGTCTGCGAATCGAACTCACAACCTCACAATTGTAAGCCCGGCGCTGTAACCACCGAGTCCTGCGCCTTCAAATGATGTACAATATTATCATCTCCCTTACACTTGTTCAATAAATTTATCATTACCGTTGTTTTACGACATACCGAGCAACCACATAATATTGTTAGAGTTGTTGATAAACGAGAATTAGAAGCGGAAAAGGAACTTGCGGACAATGACTGAAAAAAAAGAAAGAAAAAAAAGAAAAAATTAAAACAGAAAAAAAGGCA
>NC_142938.1:71834164-71836664 GCF_046866305.1 Octopus bimaculoides | reverse complement strand
TCTAAGCCAAGTTTCTTTATTTGGGAAAGCCTAATATTCATCTCTTTACCACCACAAATCAGCTCCCATGAATGTTTCTTTTAACACATCTTCAAATAAATACATACATATATACATATATATATATATATATATATATATATATATATATATATATATATATATATATATATATATATATATATATATATATATATATATATATATATATATATATATATATATATATACATATACATATATATGTGTGTGTATATATGAAACTACATCTATATACATACACATATATACAAACATATATATATATATATCCATATATATATATATGTTTATATATGTGTATAGATATTCATTTATATATATGTGCATATATGTGTATACATATATATATATTCATGTATGCGTATATGTATATATATGTATTTATATATATATATACACACACACACACACACACACACAGTCTGAGATAGAAGGAGAGAGTGTGTGGTATGTGTGTGTGCATATATAATTACATGCAGGAAAGCATGCATATATATATATATATACGTGTTTCGTATATGTATAGTTAAATGTTTTTATGTATTATGCTATTTTTAATAACGATATATTCAATCCTATTGTAAGAAATATAATCCTCGTTTTTTATGACAGAATAATTTCTGACTGACAATTATGGATAACACTACAATTATTTTATATTCTCGAAAACTTGCAGGTAACAAAAATAATTACATCACCAAAAATATTACCTGTTACGAAAAAAAATTTAGCAAACTATTTCTAACATAAAATCATTTTCTATGACCAAGTTCATATACTCAAGTATATTGTAAAGTGTACCAACACAGCGATGGCTTGGACAAAAGTATATATGTAAATCATAAATAACGCGTATCATTAAGATTTTTAAATCTTTAACACATGGTTTATATTTATCATACGGAGATATTCAAAAGATGACGTAAGCGACCTTATGCATTTGAAGAAATACGGCAGTTATCAATCAAATGGATGTTCTTGAACAGGAGAAGTATCTGCTGTATTTTCATCGATTAAACTTTCGAACCAAGAAGAAAAATATATTTTACATAGGCGCATTTAATTATGCTAATCGATTAGGAAATTATCGATAAATAACTTATGGTTAACTGTTTATCATATTAAGTTGCGTAACTCGGTATTTTTACTTTTCCCTTTTAATTTATGACCTAACCAAAATACCCCAAGAGTATTATATATTCAACTGACGCTAGAGTGCCACCAATTATTATAGCCAGCCCCCATAGTACCACTAATTATTATAACTATTCTAATTGTATAACTAAATATTTCAGTCGGTCGTAAGATTTTCAGAGGGATAGCATGCAACATCAGTTGGTATATCTGTTGTGTCGACGCCCGCAGGCGAAGAAGTAGGATTTCCCAAGTCATACAAATAGAGGTAGTTTGGCCGTGGTAGGTGTGTTGAGTAGCAGTCGAGTAGCAGTCGAGTAGCAGTTGTGTAGCGGTTGAGTAGAGATCATCCGAAGGTGCTAGATAGCAGTAGCTTGAGACATAACAATATCCTTATTTTCTCTCTTTCTCTTCCTCTTTCTTTTCTATTTCTTTATTTTTCCACTCTGATAAAGTTTCCCTGATGAGGTTGATGATACAGAAACTTTATTCCCAGTTCTATAATCTTCTTTACCTTACGTATAACAAAAGCATACATAGATTGAACTCAAATACACACACTTCCACTACAACAATGTATTGGTGCTCATTTATGATTCTCTACTGCTCTGTAATTAAAAGAATAGACACCTGTACATATGCGCACATGCACGCATGTACTCAGGTGTCGACCTTGGAAACGTACACTATAAAAAGAAAAAAATATTATTGTTCATATTTATTTTTTGCTTGCTGTGGTCAACTATACCATTGCTGAATACTGTCGTCATCAGATTTAAAATACTTACCTAATTATCTGTTTTCACGACAGTAATTGTACGCATGACATATGTAAGTAGTTCTGAGTACTGAGTTTGAAATTATTAATAGCAAAGGAAAATTCTGAAGTTGAAACATCCAATAGGAAAAGACGAATGAGACAAGAATTTCTTCATTAACGATTTCTGTCAAACAACGGCAGACTCAGTCGCTCATCATAGCAAAACTAGTTGCCTACATTTTTACAAATATCAAAGCAATTTCCTAAATAAGGTTATACGGAAGAACACAGTTCCTAATGTACACACTGTAACGAAACAGCACTACTTCCTAAGTAGTAGAGCAAGGCTTTATATTATTATTATTATTCAAATGGTGAGATTTGTCGTCGTTGGCGTTCGCTATTTTGCGCTGTTAAAATCTGGCAGATTTGTGCTACAGTGAAACACCTCTTTAGTGATAGAGTATTCTTTTCAGCGTTAACATGTTCTTCTATTGCTCTGAATTTGATTCTATGGTTTGTCATGAAACGTCAGTGTACATGCGGCTAGTTATGTGGATGTCT
>NC_142938.1:71816664-71824164 GCF_046866305.1 Octopus bimaculoides | reverse complement strand
ATGATACCTCAAATTTCAATGTTATCTTTTCCGATCTTCTCGATATGAAAACTGTTTCGGAACCTAACAAAAGGGGACAAGCCGCTTTATGCATCGATCAATATATATATATATATATATATATGCATATACATACGTATGAATATATGCGCGCGCACGCACACACACACACACACACACACACGCACGCACGCACACACGCACAGAAGCAAACACGCACACGCACAAACATTCACACATACATGCATGTATGTATATATAATCATATATATGCGTGTATCATTCTTTTTTCCTATCTCTCTCTCTCTCTCTCTCTCTCTCTCACACACACACGCATATATATACACACATATACATATATATATATATGCATATATATATACACATATATATATATACATGCATACATATATACATATTCATATATATATATATGTATATATATATATATATATATATATATATATATATATATATATATATATATATATATATATATATATGTATATATACATTGGCATATGGGTAGGACTGCGGGTGTGACCCCAGTTGTTGTGTAGAGGTATGAAAGCCGGTAACCTGTCAGCAGCCGGGGTGCATAATTCAAGTTCGATTCCCAGTAGAACATATTTCTTTCATTAAAAAAATTAATCATTTTCATCGTAAAGTTTGAATCGAGTATCCATGTGTGAAATGATCTTTATTACACATTCAGAACTTAAGTGTCTACGAGGCAATTAATTTCCTGGGTTTTATACGCAGTCATCTCGCAAGTGACTTACTCGGAGGCTTTCAGTCAGAAACACAACGTTTGTTGATATGATGCTGTCTTATGATATTACCTCAAACATGTAGCAGTGATGGAATTATATCCGTGACCAGACTTCATGCAGTTCGACGAAAAGTTTTAACACCAAATATGTTTAATGAAGCTAAAGATTTTTATGTTTTTGAACGGCTAATATTTGTCAATATATGCATATATATGTGTATACATACATATGCATATATATGTATACATGCACACACATACACACCTTATGTAGAGTATGACCACCTCTTATACTTACACCTTAGATCTATCATGGCGTCTGATGTGGCGTTTTAAACGAGGCAACGTTTTGAAATGACATCCACATAAACTGCACATCTGCTTTGGACCACGAAAAACTGCAGTCAAGTTCTGATCTTTGTGTATCTTAAACTAACATTTTGAGTCCGCCGTTTGATCTGCAGTCGTTTGATCTGCAGTCGTTATGACCTCTTTGCCATTGACAGGTATGAATAGATAAATAGGCTGAGTAGTTATTAGAGTTTCATTTTTCATGGAACCGCAAATGAGATTTGAACCCAGCAAAACAGAGGCATGGTCTGTCACAAATTGTGCACACAAAAAGATGGTTGGGATTCCTATATATATATATATATATATATATATATATATATATATATATATATATATATATATATATATATATATATATATATATATATATGTATATATATATATATATATATATATGTATGTATATATATATATATATATATATATATATATATATATATATATATATATATATATATATATATATGGAGAGAGAGAGAGAGAGAGAGAGAGAGAGAAAGAAAGAGAGAGAAAGAAAGAAAGAGTAAAGATTATTTGTATTTGCCAACATAATGTGACAGTCCAGGTTAGGACGATTGTTACTGTTATTTATTCACAGGAAACATTTTCTCCAGCTGGCTATACGGACACATTATTTGCATCCTTATATTTTCGAAAAACGGAGTCTAGCGTCCCCACTCAGCCCAAAGCAATATCTGCGTAATAATGGTTTCTGGGTTATTTCACTTCATTAGTACAGAATAACTGCTTGGTTAGAGATGGCGACACTAAATTCTTGTTCAAAATACATATTTTTCAAAGAGACACACAGTTACTGACCTAATAAATATAAAATTATTATTTCTAAATCTCTGAACGAGAGACATTCAGTAACAATACCGACAATTTATTTTCGAGCAGCTCCCTCAAGTTGAGCATGCAAGATGCATGTTTCTTCAAAAATACCTACTCCTTCTTTTAATCGTTTCCTCCGTTGCTGGCGGTAGCAGGCATTGCTTTCCCAGTTGACTTTTTATATCTCACATGATTTCAACGCGGACATTACGCAGCCGTAACTTTCGACTCGGGTCACTTTCCACAAACAACTCCACCATAGAGCATCTGTTTAGGAACTCTCTGGTCATTCATTCGAACAACGTGTCCAGTCGACCGTTACCGATACTTGCTCAACATCGCCTCAATGCTCAGGACGTTGACTCCCATCAAGGCTACAGTTTGACTAATCCGTAAGGACCAGTCAACGCTCAGAATTTCAAAATGTCTCAGACATCTTTGATGGAGGTGTTCAAAGACCTATCCATGATGCCTGTAAAGGATCACTGTCACACACACACACACATATATATATATATATATACACAATGATTTGTATATGTGTGTATGTGTGTGTATTTTATATACACACACACACACACACACACACACACACACATACACACACACACACACACACACACACACATACACACACACAAAGAGAGAGTGGGTATTTGAAATTATTTATTCGGGATTCGGATAATAGATTAATATCCCGCAGTGTACAAGTGGTCTGATTAATAAATATCCGGACTGTTGCGATTGTAGCGAAGCTAAAGTACACAGAGTGAAACCGCTTGGCACAGATCAACCTTGAACTGTGCTGTTCATGCGCACTACCTCTTAATGTTGTACCTGACATCGGTGTACAGTAGTCCTTGGAAGAATAGTGTGAGGCGTGTGGTCGTCGCATTGACCATTACACTGAAAGTTGAGCAGAGAATCTGCATCAAATTTTGTCAAAAGCTTAGCGATATCGCCTCAAGCCCTACGCAAAGTTTTCAAAAAGTTTTCATCGTTTTCGGTTCAATCAAGGAGATCTTGTGCAACTGAAACCCGGGTGTCATTTTGGTCAGCTGAAAACAGTTTTGAAACAAAATTGACAAACATACGTCTCCTAAATAAATCTTTAATGATAATGGGCTGAATTGAACCGTAACTAATCTGCACACCATCTGATGACTGATTGATTGTGATTCGACGATTTCCCTTCACGGCTGCACACAACCTCTTCGAAGCGTTTCTCAGTTCTGCTATTTGCAGAATATCGACATTTTTCGGCCATCTTGGAAGCGTCTGAACCACGCGTACACTTGTGTGGGGCTTATACACGCCTCTCCATACACTTTCTGCAACTTTACGTATGCCTCTGAGCTGGTATTGCCATAACAACTTTCTCTGTCATGGTCAAATGCGTCGATCGTACGCTACACACCTTCCTTCCAAGCACTGCTGTCATCAACAGAAGTGAGCTAGAACGTTAAAACTCATTGCGCAGGCACAGCAAGGTCAATCATTGCCAAGCGGCTTTACTCTGTGTACTGTTGCTTCATTTCTATTGCAACAGTCTGTATACTTGTTTATCAAGCCTCGTATACTCGATCGATCACACACACACACCAACCTACGTACACACATATATATATATATATATATATATATATATATATATATATATATATATATATATATATATATATATATATGTACATATATATGTACATATATATATACACACACACACATATATATATATATATATATATATATGTACATATATATGTACATATATATATACATATATATATATATATATATATATATATATATATATATATATATATATATATATATATATATATATATATATATATATATATATATATATACATATACATATATATATATGCATGTAGATACATACTCATGTATTTATATGCGTATTCGTGTGTATATTCGTCTAAGTGTGGGTCTCCCTCTGTATGGATGTCTGTGTATGCCCGTGTGTACGTGTGTAAACATGTACTCGTTTGAAATGTTGAATATATTATTTTTGCTTGTGAATATTCCTACAACTAAATAGATATAGGAGCAAAACGTTTTGTCAAATGCAAAAGAAACAATATTAAAAATGAATTTTTTGAAATATAATTCAGTTTATTTCATCTTAATATTCTGATCGGTTTGATCAATTTGAATATTATTTTCTTGTTATTTTCTTCTCTCTCTTTTATTCATGCGGCAATTCCCTCAGTAATATTAGTTTCAAAATTAATTTATCAGTTAGTAAAGTTAATGAATAATTTGTCGAAGTCAATCTCTCATAAGTGCTTTTTACTCTTCCACACTCTCATTATCTCACTCTCCCTATCTATCTATCTATCTATCTATCTATCTATCTATCTATCTATCTATCTATCTATCTATCTATCTATCAGCCTGTCTTTCTTTTTATCTCCTACTTTGTCTTCTTCTAGGTATACATGTGCGTATGCATCCCTCCTCTTCTATCCCTCTCTCTCTCTCTCTCTCTCTCTCTCTCTCTCTCTCGCTCTCTCTCTCTCTCTTTCATCTCTATTTCTCCCTCTCCCTTTAACGCGTCAAAGAAGTCACCAACCTTCAATAATTTTGGAAGAAAAGCGGTGGCTATTCACCATTGATTCACAAATAAGACAACTATCAGAAAAACAAACGATTTCTGTAAGTATCATACTTTGCAACCTCTCTCTACTTCTCTCCCGCACTCTTTCGCTCAATCTTTTCTCTCTCACTCTATTTTACTCTCTCCTATTTTTCACTTCTTTCTCACTCTTTTTCTTTATACATATCGCAGCCCTGCCTTCTGATACCATTCCAAGATATACCAGTTTACCCAACAATCCTAAAACTACGATGTAATTTTTAAGTAATGTAATTTCAGATAATATAATTATATTAGACGCACATCGATATATCACAATTATTTCGAAATCGTTCTTGCACGTACAGCTTGTCCCGTGATTTCAATACGTTTTGTTAAGTCGAAAGAGCAACGTCATTTTCCTCACAACAAGTTAAATACCCGGTCCAGTCAATAACCCTTACATAAATCACGAGCCAAATGCCCTAACCAGCTATGCATGTGTAGCTACAATAGGAACACTCTATATCTATCTTGATTATAAGTATGCAGACAGATAAATAGATAGATAAACAGGCAGACAGACAGACAGATAGATAGACAGATATGATATTAAGTTCTTTCACAATTCGACACCAAATCTTGAATTTATAATTTGCTGTAGGTAATTATTATTCACCTTATGCTAATGAAATGTATGTAAGGTAGTGCAACTAAATATCTTATAGAATGTCTCTCATGTTTTGTTTTGTTTCCGACATAAACTCTGCGTTGCACTCAAACCTGAATCTGATGACAAATTTTACAACTACAGTAAACAAACGGAAATATACACGTACAAACACACACATACATACCACACATACACACGCATTCTTTAATTTACAAGTACTGTTTCCAGCGATCATTGAGTTACAAAGAGATGTCTGAGTTCTTCCTCTCCATATAACATGTAAACTGTTTCCAAAATTGCAAGCTAGCAGACGACACCTACAACGTCAAAATTTCAAATCAATAAATTTAGCTATACATATTTACACTTAGCTGCTCTGCTCACTGGTGAGTTATGTGTCTGGCCATTGATAAGTGTAGAAGGCTACAAAACAGATATTTGCTCGTCGACTTATTAAATCATAAAATTACTTCTGTTTTGCTAAATGAAACAATAAAAGAAACAATAACATGAAAATAGTTACACACATGCGCAGGAAGCCAGCATTATATTAATTAGGTAACTAATTATTTTAAACAATTATATTTCAACGTAAGTAAAATTCAACTTTCATATGGCTTAACTCATTTTTTTTTTTATTGCCTGGAAAGCAGGAAAACAATTGTGCCATTTAATTTCATTTTAGATTGTTGTCTACTTTTACCATTTGTCATGGCAATGTGTGACCAAAATAATTACTGCCATTACAGTTATTCCTTCATTCTGAAATCTGTTCATTCGTTCTTTCATTCTTTCATAATCGTTCTTCTATCTGTTACATGCGATTCGTAATATGTCTTTTATCTTGTATCTTTTGCATGTTTCAGTCATTAGACTGCGGCCTTGCTAGAGCACCGCCTTAAATTTTAAATCGAATGATACGACCCCGGTACTTATTTTTTAAGCCTGATACTAATTCATCGATATCTTTTGCCGACCCGCTACTTTACTGGGACGCAAACACACCAACAAGCGGTTGTCAAGCGGTAGTGGGGGATAAACACGGACAAAAAGACACACACACACACATATATATAATGCATACATACATGCGTATATATATACATACATACATACATATATATATATATATATATATATATATATATATATATATATATATATATCTCAGACGAGCTTCTTTCCGTTTCCGTCTACCACTCACAAGGTTTTGGTCGGCCCGAGGCAACAGTAGAAGACACTTGCCCAAGGTGCTGCGTGATGGGACTCAACCATGAACCATGTGGTTTGGAAGAAAGACTTTAATTTTTTTTTTTACGCGGACGGAGATGAACCCAGGCTGTTCCAGTGTCCCAATTATGATCTCTTTACACTTAGTAATGTACAACTTTCTACATTCTGTGAGGGATTCTGTCATCTCCACTTCCACAGACGCAAAGAAATCTATACTTCGCTGATGATGTCTAATAAGTTCAAAAGATGTCCAGACTTACCTCCCTTAGGGAAGACGAATTTGAAAAATCCTTAGGGTGACAGACAAAAGCCATTCATCATTTCTTAATTTTCACAGACCAAACGGTAGCGATTTCAACTTTGGCTTTTATCTCTACGGTGTAGACAAATTAAAATACAAATATTTCGAAGCCGCCAGATTTCTGGTTTTGAGTCTTTAATAGAAAACATAGCAAATATCTCATAGCATCGGACATGGCGCCTCACTTTATTTACGTCGGTTCTTTATGTTCTGAGTTCAAATCCAACAGCGGTCTGCGTTGACTTACATTCTTTCGGAGTCGATACACTGAAGTAGCACTCAAATAGTATGTTCTATAGTGTGCACTCGATTCATATCTTTCTGCATTTTTCTGCCGTGTATGTATTTTAGAAAATATCATATCCTAATATTTAATATACCATTATCAAACCTGCTTCCCCTTCGACAAAACCAGCTTGCTGATTTCCTGTTCCACTGTCCTCCATGTTACAATGGTACAGCTCCGAAACCATTCAAATTATTTTCTTCGTATATGATAAATCACATTTTCCTTCGGTGGTGGGGGCACTTTGCCCCACCATTTTAATTCCATTCGTACTCCTTGCAACTAGTTTCTTTCCTTTTTGCTTTCACTCATTCATCCATTTATTCATTTATTCATTCAATCATTCTCACCCGTTTTGTTCTTCCCATTTCTTCTATATAATCTCTCAGTTTGCTCCCTATTAATTCAACTACTCCCCTCATGCCTTTTCTACAAGATTTTCTTG
>NC_142938.1:71779164-71804164 GCF_046866305.1 Octopus bimaculoides | reverse complement strand
TTGTTATTTCTGATGCTGTTGTCATTAGAGTTGAGTGTGTTAACTGTGCTAGTGGTGGTGGTAGTGATGATAGTGATGGTAGTGGTGGAAATGGTGGTGATGGTGGTGGTCGTGGTGGTGATGGTGCTAGCGGTGTCCGTATTGATGGTGGTAATGACAGTATTTGAAGTAGAATTTATGGCGGCGGAGATGGTAGTGGCTGTGGCTGTAGTGGTGTGGGTAGTGGTAGTGAAGTCGCTAATTGTTTTTGTTGCTATTGTGCTGAAATTTTCTAAAAGTTTCCACTACAATATACACATCATTTAATTAGCATCACATCTGGATGTCCTTTGAACAATGTTTCATTATTGTGCGTTTTTTCTCCAGCCATTAGACTCATACACACACACACATATGTATATATATTTACGCATATATATAAAACCACATATATACATATATTTACATACATGTTACATATATATATTATATAGATATTTATTCGAATATACATATATGCATGTGCTGTGCATGTGTAAGTATGTAGGTTTATGTTATATAACGTTCTATATATAAAATGTGTGGTTGAGTAAAACATCGCGCTATTATTATTAATTATATCTGTAGATTTTCCATACATCTATTCATCCATAAAGATTTTCAGCCAATTACAAACTTTCTTCCAGGAACTGACTCGCTTTCTGCAGTTTACACAAACTCGCCAGTGTGCACACAGACACTAACACGTACCCACTGATGCACATACACAAACACACACACACGCATATATGTATGTCTATATATATATATATATACATATATATATATATATATATATATATATATATATATATATATATATATATATATATATATATATACACATACATACATATATATATATATATATATATATATATATATATATATATATATATATATATATATATATATATATACAGATATATTCATATATACATATGACATATATATGCACATACAAATACAGGGGGGGCATGGTTATGTGTTCTTGCATATTCATATATATATATATATATATATATATATATATGTTCGTGTGTGTGTGTATGTGTGTATGTATTTATATGCATATAACTTACTTGGAAGAGGATTCGTATTGTTCAATCATATAATAATATAAATATCTATCTATCTATCTATATATATATATATATATATATATATATATATATATATATAGATAGATAGATAGATAGATATATATATATATATATATATAATGAATGTATGTTTAAGCTTATGTTTATACATATGTAGACATCATGACATACATGTAATGAAGATGCAGTGGCGTGTTTTTCACTTTTGGTGTGTCATCGATATTTGAGAATTGACACAACCCATCCGTCTGTACATCTCTGCCGATTATTTCCAGCGAAACATTAACAGACAGGAAGAGTGAACAAATTAGAACTTTCATTTTCTACCTTGAGATGATGAAAATCAAAGCTGATCCCAGTGATATTTCAATTCAAAACGTAGAGACCTGACTGATTACCGAAAACCAGATTGTATGACGCTACGTCGATGGGATCTGAGGAGATATGTGCTCTTGCGTGTTCATTTAATGTATCTATCAATGTTTGTATATTTATATATATATGTATCCTTGTATGCGTGTTTGTCTGCGTATATACCTATATATATATGTATATATATATATATATATATATATATATATATATATATATATATATATATATATATATATATATATATATATATATATATATATATATATATATATCATATCTATCTATAGATGTGTGCATATATACATATTTATATATAATTTGTAGAATATGCATTAAATGATGAGTTAACATAAATATTAGGGTTCGATCAATCGAAATTATAAATATTGTTTGAAATTAAACTATATTTGAAAATAGCGGATTGTGTTTTCTTTGTAATTTTTAAGCTTTTATGTTTAACAAATTAAATTTCATAGCATACACACGACTTCGTATTTTGTTTGCGACATTAATGTGTACATTCTATAATTACCTCTGTAAATGTATATACTGTATATATATATATATATATAGATATAGATATAGATATATATATATATATATATATATATATATATATATATATATATATATATATATATATATATATACACATAAATATATATATACAGTATATACATATACAAATATATGTATGTGTGTGTACGGAATGTGTAGTAGTTGTATATTGATAATTATCCACAAATCAATCGTAAATGAGGATACCTATGAATCGTAATCGTTATCACGGGACTCTTTTGTATTCAGGCATATTTTAAATTTGATTGCATTATAAAATGCTCCCGTTTCGTTTTTATATCTGTGTGGGATAATATTTAAGTACCATATCTAGCAGGCCGGACGACATCGTACTAGTTTTCTTACTGCTTTACTGAATAAATATGGATTCTCGGAAGCAGCATGGAATAAAAAATAATAAATAAATCAAACAGCCCCTGTTTCGCCAGCGAATTCACAGACACATCACACACACACACACACACACACACACACACACACACACACACACACACACACACACACACATACACACACACACACACACACACACACACACATCCAAAGCCCAAAGAATTTCTCTCAACACATGGCTATGATACTCTACCACTACTTCTGTTCGTGAGCAGAGATGCACATATCGTTAGCCATTACAGGACATGCTCAACTGGATATGGTCAAGCAACTGACAAGCAAATCTGTGATATTGAGCAGAATATTTGTCGTAGCCCATCTTTTTATACCAAGGCAAAACAATGTACATCATAACACTTCCAATCAGTTAAGATCAGAAGCCATGAGAGCCACTGCCTACTACTCCATATTATTATTATTATTATTATTATTATTATTATTATTATTATTATTATTATTATTATTATTATTATTCGGGTCACTGCCTGGAATCGAACTCGGAATCTTGGGGTTAGTAGCCCGCACGCGTGACCACTACACTGTCATTTAGTTATGAATGAAAAAGAAGGACGTGTTGTAATGATCCCGATATTTTTGTTTCGTGTGTGGAAACTTAACTCAACGGTCTCAAAGGTATTAAAAACGTTTTTAAAAAGATGTATCTTGCTTACTTAAAAGTAAAACTTAACGATCAGAACAAATCCTGGGTTCCCCACAAAATTTGCAAAACTTGTGCTGAAACTTATTGTGATAAAGTCATTCGTCACAGTAGAAACTGTTTCATATATATATATATATATATATATATATATATATATATATATATATACATATATAAAATTTCCAACTCTCAGTGACGAGAAGAAGACAGGAATATTTGATGGACCTCAAATAAGAACACTCCTCAGGGATCCATATGTTGTTGCAACACTGAGTGCGGCGGAGGCTTGAGCTCTCTGATGTGGTGCAGAATTCCTTGTGAATGAATATATATATATATATATATATATATATATACATACAACAATGATATACATACATAGACACATACATATATACATACAAAAATACTCAGTTGTTGATGTTGAAATTCCAATGATGGAGTCTTAAATGTAGGTCAGAAACCGTTTTATATTTGTTTCTCCAAGTGGTATATAAACTTGTGTAAATTTATCCACCCATGATAGTAAAACAAAATTCGAGGGTTCCGGTACTAAAAATAAGTTACTGCTCGTTTGAACTGAAATATGTTTCTTTCGCAACAATCTGGCCAGAGGTATGAAAAGTACGTCTAGTCACGACAGGTGGATATATATATATATTATAATGTTAGGGAATAAAAAAATCTGAACTTACAAGGAAATGCACTTTGATATCAAATTGAGTTGTATATTGAAAATATTTTGAAAATTTAGAGAATAACCATCATGGTGCAACTCGAACGATGAAGGAAATCAGACACCATCAAGAAAAGTGTACCACGCAAAACTAGTTTGAAAATCTAAAAATCCAAGGGAGAATTTATAATGCATACAGTCAATGAAATTTTGGACTAATAATTAAAATCGGTTACGTTTATGAAACGAAAGTGGAAGAAAGACTACGCGCGTTTCATGGCTACATAACAGTGGAAAATATCTCGTCAATCTACAATGAATCGGACAAGATATGATGGTACCTGGAATGAAAGAGAATAATTACACTGTAAATTCTACCCCGCTGAAAACATATTAAGACTCTTAGATCAGAAATTTTGAAAATTAAAGGTGTCTATTTACTTCTTGCATGCCTGTATATATATATATATATATATATATATATATATATATATATATATATATATATAGAGAGAGAGAGAGAGAGAGATATTTACATACACACAAACATACAAAGATACCTACATACATACATACATACAAAATACGTACCTACATACATACAAAAATACCCTGTTGTTGATGTTGAAATTCGAATGAAGTAGCCTTGAATCTAGGTTAGAAACCGGTTAATTATTGGCAAGAAATCTGGAAATTAAACTGAATAATGACATACATACATACATACATACATAAATACATACATACATAACTACATACATACGTACATATATAAATACATACATACATACACACATAAATACATTCATTCATACACACATTGAGGAGAATAATTTTGCTTATTTCACAGCGTTGATGAGAATCAATCCAAAGTCAGGTACATATTCCTAGATAACAAGGAACATTTTTTGGAAAAGAAAATAATATTACAAGTGGGGGAAGAAAACATTTTACTCGCAGACTTTTTCTGTGTTTTTTTTTTTTTTTTATAAAGACTTTCTCTTTCGTCACTTTATTCAACAAATTATTCCACTGTTCAGCAGATAGACATCTTGCAGATTGTTTTTATTCTCTATTTTTTAATACTTGTATATTTTTATACAAATCTAGTAAATTGGTTTGATACACATGTTTACGTATCTATCTATCAATCTAACTACCTATCTATCTATTTATACATATATATACACAAACACACATATATATATATATATATATATATATATATATATATATATATATATATATATATATGCTTGTGTGTGTGTATCTATGTTATATGTGGGTGTGCGTGTGGGTTTATATATATATATATATATATATATATATATATATATATATATATTGTATATATATATATGCCACTATCTATCTAACTTAATAATTACTTCCCTTCTCTTGTCTCTCTCTGCCTCACTTTCAATTTTTGTATATGTGCATGTTGCTTGCCATAATTCATATATTTCTTCTGTGTATATATATGATGTATATGCATATATATACATGTGTGTGTATATACATATATATATATGTATAGTATATATATACATATGTATGTTTGTGTGTATATATATATGTTTATATACGTGTATACATATACATACAGATATATATATACATATATATGTCTATGTATGGACGTATATCCATATACATATATGATGTATATGCTTATATATATGTATGTATATACATATACACATATATATGTATATACGTAATATATATATGCTATATATGTACATATATATATATACATATATGTGTGTAAGCATATATATATATATATATATATATATATATATATATATATATATATATATATCTGAATATATATATATACATATATATACGTATATATATATATATATATATATATATATATATATATATATATATATATATATATATATATATATATATATATATATATATATATACATATATATATGTATGGATGTATATGTATCCATACAGCTATATATATATATATATACATGCATATATATACATACACATATATATATATATATATATATATATATATATATATATATATATATATATATATATATATTAGTGTATGTGCATGCGTGTGTAGTTGAGATGTGAGCTTTGTATGCATATGATTGTATATGCAACACTATCTGTATATTTGTGTTTTCCGGCTACGTACATATTAATGTTTTTATAACGCATGTTAAAAATATTATACTCGTACTTCTATGCATAATTTTCAAGTGAAGAACAAAAACAATTATCATGTAGAAAATACCAGAAAACAAAGTAAATCGAAGCTGCAGATATCAATGAGGTAAGAAAATTGTTAGAGATTTCACATGAAGTGAAACAGATAGGGAAAAAATTGGAGAGAAATAGATTTAACACGTACTCTCCGAATATCAGAAGATGGAAATATTAACTTTATTTAGAAGTAGGAAGATGTAGATATAAAAATAAATAAATAAATATGGAAAAGAATAATAGGATATAAAATAGAACATCATAGAATCACATCATCAAGAAACAGGATTTTGAAAATTTTCTTTTTTTTATTTACCATATTTTCTATTTGTTTTTGTCCTGCTGGTCTTCATTCACGCCCTTTCATGTACTTCCTATTATTATTATTATTATTATTATTATTATTATTATTATTATTATTATTATTATTATTATTATTATTATTATTATTATTATTATTATTAAGGCGGCCAACTATCTGGCATTTCGTCCGTCTTCTCGGTTCTGAGATCAAATTCCGCCCAAGTTGAATTTGCCTATCAGATTATCGATGTCGATTAATTAAGTTCCAGTGATCTAATCGGGTAGTAGTTCCCTCCCACCACATTTGCAGGCCTTGTACCATTAGTAGAAAGGTCTATTATTATTATTATTATTATTATTATTATTATTATTATTATTATTATTATTATTATGATTACTAGCAGCCCTATCGGGCGCCTGTGCAGAGATCTTCATTGGATCTGGAGCCCAATAATGACACTTTGTGCATTGTTTATATATTAAATTTTATTAAACTTGCCCAATATTTTTCAAGCAATGAACAATTTTCGTCAAAACAATGATATATGTCGACTTGGAACTGATTGGAAAGCTTCATGACAAACGACATTTTTGGGGGGTGGGGGTCAGTAAATTTTTTTCTGTCTAAACACTTTCTTTCTCTCTCTCTCTCTCTCTCTCTCTCTCTCTCTATCTATCTATCTATCTCTCTTCTTTTGATCGTTTTCAACTATCACCATCACCAGTACCATCACCATCGCCAGCACAACTGCCATACACACACCATTCAGACTTCTGACACTACCACCATCAATACCTTTGACTTCACCACCTTCCCCTCCACCACCATCACCACTGTCTTTCACATCGCTTACTATCACCGTCATCCCTGACCGCTTCAGCTACGACCACCACCACCATCATCACTATCACCTCCGCCTCTATCACAATTACAGCTCATAGTAATACTATCACCCCATTACCCTCTCAACTGTCAATCTACTACCACCCCCACCATCTCTATGCCTACTATTACTCTCACCCCAGCAAGAGGAATAGAAGAAGTGTCATTGAATAGCAAGAGAGGGGGGCAAAGTTGACACACTGACACACAGAAATTCGTTTTGGCGTTTATTATTATAGATTATATGTTTGGCTTTGCATTTTATTTGTACAAAATGACTCCAAGTCGCTTCCAGAGACCTCAAGAAACAACAAGTTAGAACTTCAATTCGGTATTATGATTAGGTTGTAACACTTTTGGTTTTACGAGGCATTGTCTTAGAGAGTGTCTGTCAAGAAAATTGAAAGTTTGAATAAAAATTGATTTGGTAAGATGATATTGTGATCTTAAGATGACAACAAAAGGGTGTTCGCTATTATGTACATTTGAAAGTACTTTTGATAGTGTTCAGAAATTAAAATGCTTTTGGTATTACATAGACAATATTTTTCTTAGGATGTGAGCAGTTCGCATGAACGCTATTTTTCAAATTTCTTCTATTTTGGGATTTCCTTTTATCTGAGGTAGGGAACAACCAGTCCCGTTTGCTATTATCACTAGGGATCGTATGACAAAAACTACTGCTCTAGTCTTCAGGTTCCACGTTTTACCAATCTCTATTTCAAGATTTTTATATTGCTCAGTTTTTGGTTGGTCTTGACAGATACATTCATGTGGATTGGGATAGTCACATCAATGAGCAGGCATAATTTTTGCCTGAAATCCTTTAGTATAACCGCTGGTCTATTTGCATCTATCTGTCGGTCAGTTTCAACAGTAAAGTTCCAAATGAGTGAGATGTGATCACTTTCTAGCATTGAGTGTCGTTTGTGTTCCCACCAGTTTTTTTTATAGTGGGGCAGGTAATAGTGATAATAGTAGAAGTAGTAGTAGTAGTAGTAGTAGTAGTAGTAGTAGTAGTAGTAGTAGTAGTGGTGTGGTGGTAGTGTTGGTGCTGGTAGTAGTAATAGTAGTGGTGGTGGTAGTAGTAGTAGTAATATTAGTGGTAGTAGTAACAGTAGTAGCAATAGTAGCAGCAGCAGTAGCAGGTCTTACTGCTCTTGATATTGTTATGAATAACATCATTATTATTATAATTAGTAATATGATTTTTATTATCAAAATTTTCATCATACTTGGTAATATTACAACTTTTAGTTATAGTATTATTATTAATATAAATGTCAACGACATGACTATACATGTGGGCTGTTATCCTTTTATTTCTTCTGAAATTTTCAGAAAATAAGAAAAAGTGTAAGAAAATGTGATTTTGAAAAAGAAAAATTTGAAACGCGACTCACTTGATAGAAAAGAAAAGAAACGAATGGAAACCCACCCTATTAATGATATAATAAAGAATTGCGTACGTTGGAAGATTCACTGTGACAGATCAATTTGAAAGACAGATCAATGTGAAAGACAGATCAAAGTGAGAGACGTTTGTTATGAATATATTTGCATGCCTACACAAAGACACATACACACAAGCGCACCCACACACAAACACACAAACACTCTGTCTGTCTCTCTTACACACACACATGCACGCACACACACGTATGTCTTGTTTAAAAAGCCACATAAGACGCCACGATGGATCTAAGGTATAAGTGCAAGAAATGGTCAGACCCTTCATAAAGAGTATGCAACTACCATGTATGTATGCATATATGTATGTATGTGTGTATGTATGTCTGTATGTATTCTTTTTTATTCTTTTTTCTAAACACGATTATAGAGCGTGCATACCGATGTAAACATTGGCAGAAACACACCTTTAATTCATATAAGTGATATCTATCATTATATATAATTTAAACATTAATTTTCTTCTTACATTTCGCATTCACTAGATATATCTCTTCCAAGACTTTAGGGTTTTATTTAATTTACATATCGTTATATACCTCTAATTTATTTGGATTTTTTTCTTACCTTTATCCCTCCTCTTTCTATAGGCTACCTTTGACGTTATATCCTCTAACGTTTTTTTTTTAAACAAACTTAATAGCGTTCAGTTAATCACGATACATCATATTCATCATATTCTGTCTTATTGACGAGTTTCATTTCTTCATTTCCATTGTTTTACAGCATTTTTCCGAATTAACTGTTAACAAGGGGAAAATACGCACATCTATAGATATATATATATATGTGTGTGTGTGTGTGTGTGTGTTTATGTATACTGTCGTAGGAGTTAGCTAACCTGCTATTGTGAATATTTCTTCGAAGCTCGAATAGAATATGGAGGCCTAAGAGAAACTGCTTCCAAGTCTATTGCTTCTAAATCCAGATTACTAATTCTCGTTTTACCGATGGTAATTGGCGCACTCGATTTTGTGAGAAAATGACTAAATGACAACATGGTTAAACTATGGGGTTTAGAAATATACAATCAGCCAGATAAATTGCGCCTTAGTTTGTAAGTGGAACATTAAAAATATTCAAGGCTTTTCTGAAGTTTAAAATGTGTTTGTGTATTCTTTATTTATAATGCCAACGACCGAGCATTGTATCTTTGTTAAAAAAAAAAACCTCTCCCTCCTAATGCGAAGACTTCAAATAATTAATATCAGTAGAGAACATACTTACATACATAATCACTTATATTGAAGCATTTATGTATATACGATAGTATCCATCTATATATGCAAAATTCAACTTTACCAAGATAATATTCATAAAGATGTACTAAAGATTTCACAGAGAAAATCTAGGACACAAAAAATATATCGAAAATAAAATAAAATTGTACTGTTATTATTTCAGGAGAACTTTGTAATGATTTAGAACGGAAAAAAAAATTGTATAATGGCTTCGTTATTCGGCCGTTTGGCTTTTTGATCCATCTTAATTTAATTTTTTCCAACTTTTTAGTCATTTTTTCTCCTGTGGTTTTCGTTTTATCATTAAATCCAATATTGTACGTTTATTCCTCTTAACTTCGTTTCTCTACTTCTCTCTCTCTCTCTCTCTCTCTCTCTCTCTCTCTCTCTCTCTCTCTCTCTCTCTCTCTCTCTCTCTCTCTCTCTCTCTCTCTCTCTCTCTCTCTCTCTCTCTCCTCAAAAGATTTGTAAGTGATATATATATATATATATATATATATATATATATATATATATATATATATATATATATATATATATATATATATATATATATATATATATATATATATATATATATATATATATATATATATATATATATATATATATATATATATATATATATATATATATATATATATATATATATATATATATATATATATATATATATATATATATATATATATATATATATATATATATATATATATATATATATATGCATATATATATATATATATATATATATATATATATATATATATATATATATATATACATACATATATATATATATATATATATATATATATATATATATATATATATATATATATGTATATATATGTATATATATACATATACACATGCACACTAATATATATATATATATATTTATGTGCACATAGAGAGGCATAATTATACACATGTCCATGTGTATGTATGTGTATGTGTATGCATGTATGTGTGTGTGTGTGTGTGTGCGTGTGTGTGTGTGTCTCTGTGTTTTGAGATCTGTTCACACTAATATGCCATCCAGATATATCATTCGCTCATGAGTTAAAAGCAAATGAAAAATGAGAAAATCGAAAACTACTTGAAAAAAATACACGTGTAGAATTATACAAAAAAAAAAAGAGAGGACTAAATGTACTCTTATCTTTATCCATATTGTAGTGTTATATATTTACTTTGCTGTATGTTCTTAATGCTGTTTTCTTTATACATATTATAGTGATGGCGACGACAGAGAAATAATGTGTTGGCGATGATAATTTACTATATTAAGACTCACGGTTGCTTCTACGTCTTCTATTCCATTTCTAGGTTTGCGACTCAAACGTATACTGTTGTTGCTCTTTTTCTCGGGTGAATTAATGACAATAATTTCCCGGTCGTCAAAAGTACAGGACCGTGTTACCAACCTCAAAATTTTATATATCTGCTATAAGTAATTAACATAAAACTACAAGCTAAAAGCCTAAAAGATGTAACATATATATTACCAAAAATCCATACATCAGTGTCATTAAAAATGAACTAACGTTGTATCGAGTATATTTAGTCATTAATATAACGAAGTGTGAAGTCACGTGGCTTAGAAGTTAGGGCATTCGCTTCACCATCGTGAGGTCGTGAGTTCCATACTTGGTAGTGTGTTGTGTCCTTGAGCAAGATACATTATTTCACGTTGCTCTAATACACTCAGCTGATAAAAATGAGTAGTACCTATATTCCAACGTACCATACAAGTCACGTTCTGTGCCATCCCGAATTTTCCTGAGAATCGCGTTTTTTTATGGAATCAACAGGGACATTCATGGTCGTAACCAATAGACGAAAATTCTATCAGATGACGTGAGTATAGACAAATGTATTGAAACAAATCCAGAAATCAATCACAGTTTAATTATCTTGAGCTTCTAAATATACAATGTTTTGAATGTGTCCTTTAACTGGTGTATAAATGAAAAGATTTTAAGGACTTCCTACTCACGAACATCCTACATATAATTGTCCATGAGAGAAGCAAGGTGGACTACAACAACCTTGAGAGACTGTCCTTGAGACTTGTTTACTGACATAACGAAACTTAGTATCACTGGGAACTAGAACGGTTTGAATTCAAAGGAGAGATCACATGGGATTAACGGGATCCGTTGAATGAAGACATCCTCATCCTCATAGTTCCCAGTCATAATTGTTGCATGTAGGTCATAGGGTCGCATCGCTTTCACCACCAGTCTGGTTCCATTGCACAGACGAGGTGGATTCAGATTCCTGAGAAGCATGATTGGGACCCCTTTTTTAAGTGTTAAGTGGTGAGGTAGCATCCCAGATGGCTGATAGAGAGTTCAGGAACTTAGTTGGAAAAACTACAGCCTGGTCCTGATCAATAACAATGTCGAGGGATTTGAAAGACTCTTCTTTTCCGGGGAACAGCTGCCAAAGACCCCAGTTGATTTTGTTGACAGCATTATTACGTGGAGTTAAGATAGCTCGCTCTCAGAGCCGTTGACTGTTGCTAATGTTTTGTGCGATTGACGCTTGATGAATACGCAAGTACGGGAAACTATTAGTAGTGCAATTAGTACATGTAGTTGAAACATTTAATAATAATAATAATAATAATAATAATAATAATAATAATAATAACAATAATAATAATAATAATAATAGTAACAATAATAATAATAATAATAATAATATGTATATATACACATGTGTTTGTATGTGTGTGTATGTATGTGTGTTTGTGTGAGTGTATTTGTGTGTGTGCATGTAAATAGATACATACATCCAATCATACATACATTCATGCGTGTGAAAGCGTTTTCGTATGTGTGTTGCGTGTCCTTCTTTGTCTCGCCACCACTAGGCATTTTAGAAGTTACACAAATTATTACTAAAAACTGTTTGACTGAGCCCAATGCAAATTAAAGTTCCGTACACTCCTCAAATGAACCTAGCTCGGGGTGTAAGAGGTAACTGAAACTTCCCCAATATGCAATATATGGGACCACTTCTTAGTTTTTACACTACAACAGAAACGATGTAGCTGTATCTATGAAAAGAAACACAACAGGGCTTGTGAGCAGGAAAACAAACACGCCACTTTTTACATTAAATATCAAACATTATTAGGACTTTTATTCGACAAACGGAGCACTCCGTCGGTTACGACGACGAGGGTCCCAGCTGATCTGATCAACGGAACAGCCTAGTCATGAAATTAACGTGCAAGTGGCTGAGTAATCCACAGACACGTGTACCTCTAATGTAGTTCTCAGGGAGACTGAGCGTGACACATAGCGTGACAAGGCCGGTCCTTTGAAATACAGGTACTACTAATCTTTGCTAGCTGAGTGGACTGGAGCAACGTGAAATAAAGTGTCTTGCTCAAGGACACAACGCGTCACCGGGAATCGAACTCATGGCGTTAAAATCGTGAGCCGAATACCCTAACCATTAAGCCACGCGCCTTCACATTCGACAAGTAAGATGGAATGAACACGTATAAAAATGTTATACAAATCCCTTAGACTAATCAATTTACATACTACCGATGAAGTCAACATGAAAATAAAGACACTCTTCGGGGCATGAAAAAACGCGTCATCGGTTCTGTACAGCTGCACTTTCGTCAATATTATCTCCTAATAAGGCAGCAAGATGGCAGAAACGTTAGCACGCCAGACGAAATGCTTAGCGGTATTTCGTCTGTCTTTACGTTCTGACGTCAAATTCCGCCGAGGTCGAATTTGTGTTTTATCCTTTCGAGATCGATTTTATTAAGTACCAGCTGTGTACTAGTGTCGATGTGAACGACTGGACCCTCGCCAAAAATTGTGTGCCTTTTGCCTAGATTAGAAAAGAATCGTTAGCACGCCGGGCGAAATGCTTAGCGGTATTTCGTCTGCCGCTACGTTATGAGTTCAAATTCCGAGGCCGATAAATTAAGTACCAGTTTTTACTGGTGTCGAGCTGATCAACTGGCCTCCTCCCCCGACATTTCAGGCTTTGTGCTCATAATAGAAAGGAATATTATCTCCTAATATGATCAGCAACAATACGCTCTAAGATATATCAGGAGGCTTAAATAAGTCGTACCGCTATCATTGATGCACTCAATTATACACGTAAAGTTCCGCCAAAGTCGACTTTGCCTGTCATCTTTTCGGGGTCGATAAATTAAATACCAGTTGCGTACGGGAGTCGATCTAATCGACTGGTCCCCTCCCCCAAAATTTCGGGCCTTTTGCCTAGAGTAGAAAAGAATTATACACGTAACGTTTGTCTAGTTATACACCGCAAAATGCAAGCCTTACAACTTGATCAAATGACGCATCACCTACACCACATTCTTTAATATTCATAATGTCTTAACTTATCTACAAAGAATACAAAACGAAATAATATTCCATTGAAAATCTACACCGCAAACAGCACTGCTGAGCCTCAAGGCGCAATCATTGAAAGAAAGGGAAAACCCACAGATAGTAAACAGATAAATAGGACAAGCTAATATATCGCCCACACAACAAAATACTAAACATTTCGCCCCAGGCAACAACGAAGGCAAACAATCCTTACACAGACACAATTGAACTACACTAGTTTTTCTCAGAACCAATAAAACCACCTACTTTCATTCTACTACTACTACTACTACTACAACAACTATTGTTACGATTATCTTTCTCTCTCTCTCTCTCTCTCTCTCTCTCTCTCTCTCTCTCTCTCTCTCTCTCTCTCTCTCTCTCTCTCTCTCCATCCATCCAGCAAACACGATATCACACACATTATATGAAATTCAAATACTGGATTCTGAGGTAAAGCGAATATCTCAGTCTTCTATATTGAATATTTATATTTTCTAAGGCGGTGAGCTGGCAGAAGCGTTAAGACGTCGGGGGAAATGCTCAGCGGTATTTCGTCTGCCGTTACGTTCTGGGTTCAAATTCCGCCGAGGTCGAATTTGCCTTTCATCCTTTCGGGGTCAATAAAGTACCAGTTGCGTACTGGGGTCGATGTAATCGACTGGCTCCCACTCCAAAAATTTCAGGCCTTGTGCCTAGTGTAGAGAAGTATATTGTATATTTATATTTTTAAAGGCGGTGAGCTGTCAGAATCGTTAGCACCATTATACAACCCAACACGACATCACATCACACCACCACGCACACACTAGCACTGACCACTTCCCTGCACCCATACCATCATCCACACACGCACACGTCAAGGTCACCATTCCTCTCCACACGCATATACATGATCTCTTATACACACGCACGCGCATCTTCGTTTTGGAGATCACCACTACTTTATTATCACCCCTTCTTCCTAGCTCTCCTGTGTGACCCCTCTGTCCGGCATTCGCCATGATAGATCGCTAGCCACTACACATTCTTTTTTTTCTCTCCCAGTTTCTTTCTGTGTTCTTTTCTGTGGAAGAGCGTAGGATCGAAACATTAAAGACTTTTTCATTTCCCGAGCATTAAACTAATACATCTGTTTGTTGTGAATTCTCCCTTTATATATATATAAACATACATGTATACACATATGTATACACATATACGTACAAACATATATATATACATCAAGTTTTTATCGGCATTCTGACCCCGTCAAACTAAAAGTATTTGCAACACAGTATGGTCCTATAGAACTTAAACACTAACAAACTCTAACACGAAACCAAAATAGCCGAAGATCTTGCAAGGAGAATAAATTCATTATTACAGTAAACATTGAGCTGTGACACTAACATGAAAACTGAATGGTATAACATAAGCGGGGCAATTCCCTCGCCAGGTGCCAATTGGTTATAAATGAACGTGAGAGAAACAGAAAGGTTGAACTCGCAAAAAACAAAAAAAGAGTCACACGCATCCATTAAATAATTAATTTACATATTACCGATGGGGTTCACAAAAGAAGAAAAGAACACTCTAGTGATGTCGCAAAAATGTCATTCGTTCTATATAAGAATGTGCGAGTAACTTGTAGCAACTATTTGATTCATGCATAGTCAGTAACAAACTACAAACAAACCAAATTACGTGAGCGGGCTTACACAAGTGAGACCAATGCAGAATCAATTGTTCTTAGGGGTTGAAACAGCCTAAGAAACAATAGCATATCGCTATTGTGAATGTAAAAACAAAATGTATGTAGCAGGAATACGAATCGCCGATTTATAAAACCGTATCATGACACAGAGAGTAATAAAACGCATACACGTTTGCATCTCCTGCATCGACTTATATGAATTCGATACTAATAAATGATTCATAGGAAATCTACAACAAAAAATCTGATGTAACGTGTGTGAGCTAACATATCCGACGTAAAACAATATAGAATCCTATGAGCAAATAATTAGTAACGGATTTACATACTCTTTCTTTACTCTTTTACTTGTTTCAGTCATTTGACTGTGGCCATGCTGGAGCACCGCCTTTAGTCGAGCAAATCAACCCCAGGACTTATTCTTTGTAAGCCTAGTACTTATTCTCTTTTGCCGAAGTGCTAAGTTACAGGGACGTAAACACACCAGCATCGGTTGTCAAGCGATGTTGGGGACACACACACCCACACAAACATACACACACACACACACGCACACACACACACACACACACACACACACACACACATATATATATATATATATATATATATATATATATATACATATATACCATGGGCTTCTTTCAGTTTCCGTCTACCAAATCCACTCACAAGGCTTTGGTCGACCCGAGGCTACAGTAGAAGACACTTGCCTAAGGTGCGACGCAGTGGGACTGAACCCAGAACCATGTGGTTCATAAGCAAGCTACTTACCACACAGCCACTCCTACGCCTACATATATGAATAATTAAACAGAAACTGGGTCAGACAGGTTTGCAAAATAAACCCTTACACCATTAGCAAGCCTTTCATATACTTAATATTGGCAGTAATATAGTCAAAATGTTTAGCTTCTAATTTATTATTTAAGAGTAAGCTTCAAATAACTCCAGACTTACTTAATATAATACTGAATAACTCAAACCAATTAAATATTTGTATTAATCTTTGGCATAATAAACTTTATCTAATTATGCGTCTTATATGATTATTAATAAAATATGCTTATATATTACTTCTCTTAAATGTGGCGAGAAAGCAGAATCGTTAGTACGCCGGGAAAAACGGTTAACGACATTTCGTCTTAAACTCTCATCCTTTCGGGGTCGATAAAATAAGAACTAGTTCCTCACTTGCATCGATGTAGTAGACGCAGCTTCTTCCCTGAAATTTGAAATCAGTATATTATATGTATTAAATATTTTTCCAATTCTTCATACGTGTCGAGCTAAATGTGGTATGTCCTTGTCTCACAATTGTGTAGTGTCCCATAAGTGGTATGTGAGTGACTTTAAAGTAAACCTCGTAAATTTTACTGTACAACTTTATCATCACGGCTTTCTTACGAGTCTCATTCAAAATTCTCAGGTATATATTCTTGTATGAATATACATTATTCCAGATAGACTCGCAGGTAAAATTCCATACCAATATTTCTGATAAAAGAATAATTGATAACGAAAATATATTTTTTGTACTTACAACAACCACTGTTGGCACTCCGTCGGTTACGACGACGAGTATTCCAGTTGATCTGATCAACGGAACAACCTGCTCGTGAAATTAACGTGCAAGTGGCTGAGCACTCCACAGACACGTGTACCCTTAATGTAGTTCTCGGAGAAGTTCAGCGTGACACAGTGTGACAAGGCTGGCCCCTTTGAAATACAGGTACAACAGAAACAGGAATAAAGAGTAAGAGAAAGTTGTGATAACAGAGTACAGCAGGGTTCACCACTACCGCCTGCCGGAGCCTCGTGGAGCTTTAGGTGTTTTCGCTCAATAAACACTCACAACGCCCGGTCTGAGAATCGAAACCGCGATCCTAAAACCGCAAGTCCGCTGCTCTAACCATTGGGCCATTGCGCCTCCAACAACAACCACTAGCATGACTAAACAAGCCTAACTGTTATTTCTCAGAAGCCACAAAGAAACTTCACGTTGAAAATGTTAAAGAGGTCGGCAAACAAAGGACTCCATAAAATCCTGTTCTTTTAGTTTTCTGTTTGTTTCAATCATGTGACTGCGGACATGCGCGAGTACAGCCAAGTAGGATTTTAGTCAAACAAATCGACAATTTGACTTATTTTTTAAGCCTAGTACTTACTTTATCGAACACTTTTGCCGAACCGCTAAGTTACGGAGATGTAAACACACGAACACCAGATGCCAAGCGGTGATGGGTACAAATACACACACACACACGCACGCACACCATCTACCAAATCCACTCACAAGGGTTTTGACGACCAGAGGCTATAGTAAAAGACAGTTAGTTGCCCAAGGTAGCACGCAGTGGAACTGAACCCGGAACCATGTGGTTGGGAAGCAAGCTTCTTACCACACAGCAATACCAGCGCCTATTGCCATGGGAATATCTTTAAAAAAGTCTAAATAATTTACCTGCTATCAAAACATGCATTATCTATAACAAAATTTATCCCTTTAGCATATCACATTTAAAGTAGAAAATCCACTTCATATTTGATCGATATATACTTAAATGTATTTCAGTACACTAGATCCATTATTCTAAATATTCCATACTCTCCCTGTTTAAAATTTACATTTATATAGTGTAAAATCATCATAAATATGTATTACATTCATACACTAAAATTTGAATAATAATCCACGCTAGACATAATACTTTATAATAAGCTAAACTACAGCGTTGGTAAGACGTTTGACAATTCTTAATAAAACTGTTCTAACCATAGAAATTCGTTAGATAAGGTCTCTATACTTCTTCCTTCCTTTCCTGGCTTCTGCTATAAATCTGATTTTAAAAGGGGCTTTGTATAACTTAGGTATACAAAATAGTTCACAGATATAAGGTTTTCTGTTTTCCACACAATAATCATGCACACACACACACACACACACACACACACACACATACACACACACACACACGCACGCACACATGCACGCACAAACACGGACGCACATGCATGCACACATAAGGATACATATCATAGAAGCGCAGAATCGAGTCAGAAAGAGCAGCACACATGAACACGAAAAGTGTCGCTGAAGAGGTCAGAGATGTGTGACGAAAGATTTCCGGAAAATTGACATTAATAAACGAGTGAAGATGAAATATACAGTGCGTGTGTTTATTTGGCAAAAAAAAAACAAAAAAAAAAACGACCGTCCCGAAATACAACAATATTTGCTTCAACACACGGTTTCACACCAGGAACCTTGCAACACAACTTGATAAACGCAACATGGTTTCTCCGTTTTATTTTAAATCTCAGGCTTTCTACACTGACTCTACCTCCACTGCAATTAATACATACGCCATATAACCACAGAAATTATACTCTAATGTTATTTTGAATCCTCTTGCTAAAACCAAATCATAATATTACATCCATTAGCTAAATGACCCACTGGCTTTGAAATATATATTCGTATATGACAATACATGAACATACGCAACCCACCTACACACACGCATACACAGGGAAACATATTTCCCCAATTGATTCTCGAAGTACAAGTACAGGTATGAAGAAAAGCATGCATATATATATGTGTGTATGTGTATATGTATATGCGTGTATATATCTGATTATTTGTATGTGAGTGTGTGTGCGTACTTGTGTGTATATATATATATATATATATATATATATATATATATATATATATATATATATATATATACACACACACACACACACACATATACATATATACATATATTCATATATAAATATCCGTATTCTTTCTCCCACTTTCCATCTCTCTCTCTCTCTCTCTGTATATAGATATATATATATGTATATATATATATGTATATATATATATATATATATATATATATATATATATATATATATATATATATATATATATATATATATATATATGTAATCATATATGTATATAGATTTACATATGCGTATGCATAAACATGCTCACACAGACACACACACATCTGTTTAAATTTGTAAAACGTTAAGTAGAAAAAATAGAGCTTATATTTTCAAAATGTCTATATCTCTAAAACAATGCTATATTTATGTTTGTTTTTATACACATGCATTGTCAAAGTGAAGACATTCTTTTATGAGTATAGAAACAAAAGACGAAGGAAACCAGATTTATTTTAAATGTAGCTTTTTATGTATTAAATTTTATGTTATGAATTCGTTAAGTGGTGATGTTTTTCAAGTTGAAATAAAATTCACATGGACAACAGCTTATGTACGTTTGTGTGTCTGTACGTGTGGGTGTGCGTGTATGCATGTGAGCGTCGGTGTGATGTAGTTTAACAAATCTGAAACTGTTGAAATATTTTCAATGAAAGACCAGAATATGTTTTTTCATGAGATGTGAAAATTGATAAACGCACAACATATCAACAATATAATAACAATATTAATATAAATGTTAAACACTCGTATAATCTTACTGAATAAGAAGCTGTTATGTGAAAAAAAATAATCTGTTTGTGTATATTTAAACAGCTTTTATATTCCTCAGTAATGGTCCGAAACTAGCAATAAATTTTACATAAGAGCTTCAATGTTGGTTTCAGAAATATTTACTCGATTCCAAGCAACTATTTTCAGTCTGATTTATTGATACAACATTCTGTAAAAATCAAGCAATCAAAATTGTTTTCGTACATTTGGAATATAAAAAAAAAATTATATATTTATATCCATTTATAAAATGTCGCTTGAAGAGAGTTTTACATTTTTTAATCTTTTCTTTTTCTTCTTTTTTTTTTGAAATGTACATTCGTTAATATAATGAGAAATTTGGAGAAATATATTAAAAAAAAGTAACTAAAAAAAAATAATATTATTATTTAGTTCCTACCCTTGTATAATTATGCCTTTATTTACACATTTTACCTCAAGTTCCGATGATTCCATTTTTTTGTATTTCCTTGTATATTTTCTAATTATTGTTCATTATATTTTTTCACGAATTGTATTTTTTATCGATTTCTACACTTTCATTTTATTTAAATACTGCCAACTGAATTCATATATATATATATATATATATATATATATATATATATATATATATATATATATATATATATATAAGAAAGTATGCCATATACATATATATATATATATATGTATATGTGTGTGTGTATGTATAATGGGTTTGTATATGTGTGAATGTTACATAAGAAACAACTTGGAAATAAAGACACATATTTCAAAAACTAAGAAAAAAATATAACGTGCAAAAAAATTCCTGGATAAAATATGATCTTGTAGTTTTAGAATCATAATAATGGGGTGTTTTTTGGTAACATATCAAATGAAAATTTCTTTTTTATTTCGAATGTTGTTGCCAAGTTCCAAACACTAATTGAATCACTCATTATATGTTTTGGCTATTTTCTACTGGAATACCTTCTGACGTTAATGCTTCATACAATTTTTTAACTGTATTCTTCTTCTTCTTCTTCTTCTTTTTCTTCTTCTTCTTCTTCTTCTTCTTCTTCTTCTTCTTCTTCTTCTTCTTCTTCTTCTTCTTCTTCTTCTTCTTCTTCTTCTTATTATTATTATTATTATTATTATTATTATTATTATTATTATTATTATTATTGTTATTATTATTATTATTATTATTATTATTATTATTTCACACACTAACTTTTATACGAGAATGTATATATATATATATATATATATATATATATATATATATATATATATATATATATATATATATATATATATATATATATATATATATATATACACCTAAGCTGAAATACAGAAATCATAAACACACATTTATATATATACATGTATACAGCAATGCATATATATGTCCCTTTATTTCACTACCACTCTGTCTCTCGTTATAAACACGTACAAACACACACACACACACACACACACACATACATATATATGTATATATATATATATATATATATATATATATATATGCATATATATAGAGAGAGAGGTGGAGATATATATAGGTATAGATAGATATATATCTACATGCATGTACTTACATGTGTACGTACATACATACATGCATACATACATACGTAGATACATACATAAGGGCGCAAGTAAATTAATTATGGCTGTTTAATGATGCGACTTTCTATTTGTTCTTGGCGATGTCTTTGGGAAAGCAGCAGGAGTTTCCCATCGTCAACAACAGCAGCAGCAGCAGTAATAACAGCACCAACATCAGCAGCAATTCTGTAGATATGTCAGTGGTAGTGATAATTCTTTTGGTATTAAGTGCTGTAGGGACGGCTATTGTGGTAGTTTTGATTAATTAAAACGAAGATAGAGATGTTGGTGAAGAGAAGTAGAGTGCTAGCGGTGGCGGTGGCGGTGGTGGTGTTGGTGCTGGTGCTGATGATGATGAAAGGCAACGACAACTACGACGAAAGGAGGAGAGCGGAGAGTGACGACAACTATGATGACGATACTGATATCGATGGTGGTAACTGAAATGGTACTGATGAGAAACAAGAGCCAGAATATATGCAAAACGGTGACGGCAACAAAAATAGGGATTTAAGTACATTATTGTGTTGCATGTTGTACTTGTAGTAACCCCTTTATCGATTAGGGTGATACAAGTATACTACTGGTACATTTGTAAGCCTCACCGGCAAATTTAGTCCGGTGGAACATACAAACAACTGATGAATGTAGATGCGGTGAGAAAGCGACGGTGAGGCATGTTCTGTCAAACTGCATACTAGCACTAGACAGATATACATGGCATCACAATCAAGTCCTCGGCGTCATAAGTGCAGCACTCAAAGAGAAGACCGAAGGATATAATAGGGGAGAGTACCCCAAAGTGGAAAAGTGCAGAAAGATATACTTCTAGGAGGGAAAAGGACATAAGAGACTATCTCTATCACAACCGCTTCGACAAATCAATCTGTATTAACAGAACAACCCCGAGAATAAACAATAGAGGCGAAAGTAAGAGCAGTAGCAGCAACAGCCAGCGGCAGTGACAGCGACATCAATGGTGAAAAAAATAACAGTGGCAGATCCTTAACTATTAGCAACAATGACAGCAATAGCAGGGCTTCCTTCGCTGGAGTAATTTTCACAAAGAAATCATAGAATATCCCAAGAAGATTAAAGGGAAAAATAAGAGTACGCACCTGTAGTTTCAACTGATTGCAATAACTTCCGTATATTTCTATGTGGGTTTAAAATGCCGTCACTCGGAGACGAATTTAACACCCATGTAGAAAGTGCCCTTCGCTCTGTATAGCAAGACATCGAATGTATATCTAGGGCGAGGACCTCTTCAAGGCTGAAGCCCAGGCATTGCAGCATTCAACCTGGATCTTTGTGCTTTTCGTCACTGATTACGATTTTGGTCTACTTGTTTTCAACCGTTTAATTAATGAGATAGATGCTGTACATACGCGTGCCACTGATATGAAGGCGATACTTGCAACATAGTGAAATCTGCAAAAGGCATCTATGTTCCCGATAGTGACGTTAAGTCAGGCATCAACATCAGGCTGCCGCCAACGAACTCAGACCTTGGGAGACGCTCCAAATACGCAACACGCTCTATCTCCTCCCAAATTCGTCCATCGATACTTAATTTTATGAAACTTGAAATTAAAGCTAAATTGGTCTCGAAAGGATTAAAACGCAAATCAGAGACAGTTGGAAGAGAATCATTTTGTCCTGTCCCCTGACGAATCTCTCTGTTCGTTGCCAATTCCATCATACATGTGAAGGTATTCTCCCGTAACAACGGCGGGGAAGCAAAAACAACATTATATAATTTATTTCTACATATTCTTTAGTTTATTAATATATTCCTTTGCATTGCATGTTTTACTATTCTTTACTGTTAAGTCTTTGATTCCATGTCTCAATCAAAAATATTTTATTCATGAATATCAATCATGCGCTTCTAAACAAGTGCAGCGATTTTATTTTCAGTAAATTTCATCCTGTTCATTTTATTTCATTTTATTGACCATGTACGGGTAATCTTTTCATTTTAGTTCTGCATTTCAGCTTTTGCTTCAACATGTCGTTATTTCAACATCATGCTTTTGTTTCCCAATCTTTGCTATAGCTTCAACACCATACCATCACCTTTGTATTTGTCAACTATGTTTCCTAATTAGGGCAGGTTTGTAATTTGTGAATATTTTGCAGCAATTTATAATAGATTCCTTTGTTCTTTACTAAGTATGTCTCAACTGCTACAGCGATTATTTTATATTTGCACAAGGCCCTCCAGCTACCTATCATAATGGTTAATGTCTTCTTTCTGTCAGATGCTAGACTCTGTAATATAAATGAAGTTATTAACTTCTACAGTTTTTCTCTTTAGGCTTACTAATTTCTTTGGTTACCAATGGAGAATATTTTTACAAAAACTTATTACTGAACTACTGACGTAAGGATGTCTTTTGCGATTAGCTCTGTTTTAAATATTAATATGATGCGACTATAATATTTCTTCCCAGAGTTTTCGTTCATGCATATATGTTGTAATATTCTTTGTTCATTAATTCTTAATTACAGTATGAATCTATGTTTAGTATAATACTTCTATCTCTGCTTCTTGTTCTTCTTCTAACTTCACATTGGTATTCATAATTAATTTCGCACTATTTAATCCACATTGCATACGAACACCCCTATCAAGTATATGCATTGAATGTAGTAGTCTTTCGATGTATTCTCAAACTGCTGATGTGTTTGAGAAAAAAAGAAAACGGCCGAGTCTCCTCCTGTAGAATTTGTATCCGAGTTCAGTTTTGTTTTAACACCTTACTTAAAATATGTTAGTGCCAGGCAGAAAGTAGGTAGAGAAGGGAAGTTTCTTGAGACAATATATCTCTTCATAGAGATGCGCGTTATATTTATAATTACAGCTTCTCTGCTTATACAGAATTTTTG